>NC_089493.1:267058533-267256033 GCF_036850765.1 Saccopteryx bilineata | reverse complement strand
AAACACGGAGCCATTTTGAACCCAGACAGATGGCAGCTAAATGAAGTTTAATTAAAGAATGAATGCTTTGAATCAAATCACTTTAAAAAGTACAGTACACTGAGATTCTGGAGAGGGTGCAGAAACAGCATCTGGACCGTTCTGCGGAAAGCAGGGAGTGCTCGCGAGGGAAATACTCGGGAAGCCATCCCATCGGAGCAGGGCTGAGCAAAGCGAGCAGGCAGGCGGCCAGCGGCCCCCAAGCTCACCCTCTATCTTCTCCCCTCCGCCCGACACACCTCCCAAAGGAGGGAAAGCTGACATAGGCCACATCTCGGTTCAGGAGCTTTGACTGGGGTGGGGAAGATCACCTTCTAATTGTATGGAATGAGGTCGGGCACCAAGGTTAGATTTGCTGCACCAACCCACTTAATTGCACGCGTCCACAGTGAGAGTGAAGGGAGGAGACAGATGGGGAGGCTCTGCAGACCTATGCGGTACTGGATCCGGGTCCCCGGCTCTCACCCCGGGCTCCCACCCGCCCTCCCGGGCCCGCGGGAGCCACTTCCGGCTTTGGCCGCAGATCTGAGTGGCGGCGAGGGGCGGGGGCGGGCAAGGCTGGTCTAGACGACTGAGAGGCGCCAGCCAGCCGCCTTGAGGGGTGTGGGGGCGCCAGGTGGGCCCAAGCCCTCGGACTGCCTCGGGGAAGCCGGTGCCCAGGCAGCAGGCACTCAGTGCCCGGAGAAGAAAGGGGACAGAACCGTGGAAGGAGAGGCAGGGGTGGGGGGAAGACAGGGAGGAGCCTGGCACGCAGGGTTGATAAATTTGCACTCCGTGCTCTGGGGTAGGAAAAGCACGGAGGTTTTTAATTCAGGGAGAGACAGGGTTAGATGGGGGAAGGATGGGTTCCAGGAGAGGGGGGCTGAAGGCGAGGTGTCAGCTGCTAGCCTGGCCTTTATTTCAGGGACAGTTTCTGCCTTGAGGGTGGTGGTCAGTATTGGGGGGGGTTGCCTTTCCCCTGATCCTGGAGAGAAAAGACCTGGCCAGGGCAGAGGGTGGAGCCAAGTCGTGGGGCCACAGGGCTGTGGGAGGTGGTGGCACCAGCAGAGGAACAGTTTGGGTGTGGCGTGCCAAGCTTGTGGTTTCTGGCTGCTTCTATCATCTTTCCAGGAGGAAGCCGAGTCCGGAAGGCTGGGAAGCCTTCCCTCCCAGCTCTGGGCACAGGGCTGACCCAGAGGGCTGGCAGAAGCTACTGTACTGTTTGGATCATGTACTTAGCTGACTCAGAACTCAGTCCCTCCAATCTTAGGCCTCTTGTTGGACCTTGGCTGGATCCTGTGGTTACCCTGACCCCTCCACACGCTAGCACTCCAGATCAATTGACCTTCAAGTTCTGCTGGCTGACCTTGTTATTCTCCACCTGGCCCAAACCACGGCCAGATCTTGCTGGAACTGTAAGAGCCTCTCACACGGTCTCCCAGCTTCTCTCACCGCTGACATTTCCTCACTGCAGGGAGGCAGACCCTTCCAGAATGTAGTTCTGGTCATGGCTCTCCCCTCCTGCCTTGGCACTCTCCGCTGTGGCTCTCATCACCACCCCACTCCCATAAGCCTGTAAGGATGAGTCCTGGCCCCAGAGGGTATGGCTGGAACAGCAGCACCCAGGCTGCAGTTCTGCCCACTAAGCTCTTCATCGCAGGGCCATGTTCACAGCCTGCTGACTGCCCCTACCGACCTCTCCTTGAGCCCTCTGCTCCAGGGACCTTTTCCTGTTCCTGGAACACCCAGGTTCAGTCCGACCTCCCTGCATTTGCACATGTGGCTCTCCTAGAATACCATCTGCCTCACCTCTTCCCCACTTTGTCCCCCCAACGCCCAATGTGTTCTTTACGACTCAGCTTCAAGGACCATTTCCTGAATCTGTCTAGGGGAGGTTTCCCTGCCATCCCTAGTTAGGACCCTTGGCTCGCATGCCTATCTTCCCCACCAGGAATGAATGAGCAGCCCCAATGTGCCAGGCCCTATGACTGTGTTTTCTGCCTCTAGTCCTACCTCTTTTTTTTTTTTTTTTTGAGAGTACTTTTATTAAAGCTGGGGACAGTGAAACAAGGAAGGGTTAGGATATAAGAAGCAACAAGAGAGCCTAGGTGGGACTGCTTTGGCTCACTGGGAAGTCAGAGAAAAGGGCCTTGGAGACAGGATTAGGGTGTTAGCTTGGGACAAGCTGCTGCTGCCCACTGCTCCCTTGGTTACAAGTCTTGTGAGGACCCGTAGAGCTTAGGAGATACATGCCTGTGGGGGTGGAGGGTGGGGATGGGAAAGGCTTGGATATACTGGGAGGGACAATGCTAGTCTCACCCCTTCTCCCACCTTTCCACTCGCCACCAAAGAGGTTTCTGACATGCAAATATGACCCATCACTCTACTGCTCAAATGCCCTGAGCTCTATCAAAAATCCACCCTACCCTCCAAGCCCAACCTAAATAAAGCCCCTTCTCCAATGCCTTCTCTCCAGCCATGGAGCTCCCACACTAGATGATCATACTTGACAAGTGTGACTTCACCTGAGTTATTGGGGCTAAGACAGCCCCCTAACACAGTGTTTGCTTGGGAGCCGGTCTGGCAGTTGGCCTTTCCTGGCTCCTCTTCCTGAGGTCATGTGGGCCCAGCAGCAGAGAAATGAGTGGAGTCTGTACCCGGACACCAGGGTCCAGTGGTCAGAAACCCACCACTACTTTGGCATCGGCAGGACACGAGCTGGGTCTCCTGACCTCATCCTAGGGACGACTGCAGCCGCAATTCCAAAAGAGAGGATACAACAGTTAAGAGCAAAGGCAATGCTTTTTTTTTTTTTTTTTTTTACTTATTTAAAAAGGCCTTGGTGGCAGGAATATAGTGTAAAAATCATTGGAAAAACTAAAAGGCATCGATACATATCCGAATATACACTTTGTACATAAATTACATTTCCTTTAGTGTTTCTGAGTGAGGTCCTGATTCAGCACTGAGGTCTAGTAATTCAGAGGTCCCGGCAGCTGCACGTTCAGGCCGGCATAGTCCACCATGTACATTGGCCATTGCTAGAGAGAGGGGGACAAACGGTCCCGGTTAGGACTCCAGGTGACGTAGAAAGAACACCAGAACACTTAGCTCTGCTTTCGGAAGGGCTTCCTCAGTTGCTATTTATTTGGAGGCTGCTGAGGCCCAGAGAGGGAACATGACCTGTCCAAGGTCACGCAGTTCATCAGTAGCCATGGAGCCTGGGCTGGAGCCCCAGGAACTAATCATGTGGACCAGACAGGAGGGCCAGAGGGAACTGGGAACTGGCTCAGAACAGGTGGTTACTCCCCCCAGGCCCCTGCAGGCCTAATGCCCCAAGGAAGCTGTCATGTTTCTCAGGGGCATGAGAGAAGCTTGTAACCCTCTTTGGCACCCACACACCCAGGCAGAGAGAAAGGCAAAGCCTGAACTTTGGGGTTTTCCAGTAAGGGGTTGAAGGAAAACATGGTCAAAGGATAAAGAAATCCTGAAAATCTCCAAAAAAAAAAAGATTCTGTAACTATATATATGTAGTACTTATTGTGATCATTTCGCAATATATACAAATATTGAATCATTATATTGTACACTTGAAACGAATATAATGTTGGATATCAACTATACCTCGGAAAAATAAAATCTTTTCCAAATGTGTTCCAATATTCTCCCCATCTGGACTCAGGATTTCAAAGCTAGTGTTTTGAAATCAGAAAGAACTCTTATGTAAATGCCCCGAATGAGATTTTCCTTTTGGGTGGGAGAGAACCAAACAGCCACATGGCCAAACAGGTGGAGCTTTGCAGGTAAGGTGAGTTCTCCATCCACCACCGACGATAGTGAGGTCACCAAGTCAGTCAGCCTCCAACTCTCGTTTTCCTCGAGAATAGCACCCACATCTCGCAAGGCTGCGGTGGGGCTGGAGTGTGAGATGTGAGCACAGAGATTAACCTAGCATCTGACTGCTGCGGAAACTGGGAGTCTGCTCGGGGTCCTGCTCTGGCACTGCCCAGGGGAGTGGGCGGTCCCTTCCCTCTCTTGGCCTTGGCTTGCCCACCTGCTCAGTGGGCATGTCTGGGCAACAGTGAGGCCCTGATGAGAGGGGCGGACTTCTTTGTGGGTAGATCAGGCAGTTGTGTCTGCAACTCTGGGCTGCGGAGCCCACTCAGCGTCCAGTCCCTCCCCGTACCCCAAACCCATAACCCACAGTGGACGGCCCTGCCCGAGTGCAGGGCGAAAACCAGAAAGAAGAGTGGTCAGGTCCAGATCTGTGCAACTTTACCACGAGTGAGATCTGGTTGGTGGATGCCACGGACTCTGGATTGGAGGACGAGGAAGAGGAAGACGAGGAGGAAGAGGAAACCGAGTTCCCTTCAGAGACCCGCTTTCTCTTGCGCTTGGGGATGCTGCTGTCTTTGGCTGGAGGGAGAAAAGGTTGTTGACAATGGCTGCCAACACCATTGTGTCTTGGCCTCTGTTTTCAAGTTTAAAGTCCTTAGCATTCAAGGCTCCCAACCTACTGGCCCATCTCTCTAGCCTCCTTCCCAAACCAGGCCCCACGGCTTGTTCGTCTCCCTCCCGCTTATCTGTCTGTCTGCCTTTGCTAACACTATATCCTCACCCCACCCCCCTGCCCCAGGTATGCCACCTTCCAGAATTCCCCCTGGGGCCTGGAAACCCATGGTGACGAGCACAGCCTCTGGAACCGCAGACCTGGGCTTTGGGGAGAGTCATTCAGTGGCCCTACACCTTCCTTTCCTTGTCGGTAAGATATGTGTAAGACTCCGCAGGGTTGCTGGCAGGGGCCCCTGATGATGTGCCTGACCTCCAGTACTGCACATACTCAGAAACTGAGAACTGGCGTTGATACTATTGCTACTGATACTGCAGAGGTGATGAGCCTAACCTGACAGTGCTGTGGCGGATGACAGTTCACAGGTACGAGCAGACAAGGCAGTGGGAAAAAACCCCTCCAGTTTAGAGCCAGAAGCCCTAAATTCAGATTTCACTGCTGCCACTTGCTAGCTGTGACCCCCAGGAAACTGATTAAGCTCTCTGAGCCAGAAGGGGAAATAGTGTGATGTGAGATTCCAAGGAGATTATGTGTATGAAAGCCCAGTACAAAGCCCAGCACAGAGCAGGACTCAGCAGGTGTTTGGTTGCTGCTGAACTAAATTGATGTGAATATGTAAGACTTATAAAAAAGATTTGCAAGCCCTGGCCGGTTGGCTCAGTGGTAAAGCGTCGGCCTGGCGTGCAGGAGTCCTGGGTTCGATTCCCGGACAGGGCACACAGGAGAAGCGCCCATCTGCTTCTCCACCCCCACCCCCTCTCCTTCCTCTCTGTCTCTCTTCCCCTCCCGCAGCCAAGGCTCCATTGGAGCAAAGTTGGCCCGGGCGCTGAGGATGGCTCTTTGGCCTCTGCCTCCGGTGCTAGACTGGCTCTGGTCGCAACAGAGCGACACCCCAGATGGGCAGAGCATCACCCCCTGGTGGGCATGCCGGGTGAATCCCAGTCGGGCGCATGAGGGTGTCTATCTAACTGCCTCCTCGTTTCCAACTTCAGAAAAATACAAAAATAAATAAATAAATAAATAAATAAATAAATAAATAAAATAAAAAAGATTTGCAACGTGTGCTACATAAATGGGGTTTGGGACTTGACTGAGTGGACAGGTTACTGAGTAGAAACCTAATACAGCCCACCAGAAGGGTCTTAGTGACACAGTGTGAAGGCAGGCTGGGCCCAGGAGCAATTACTTGTCCCACTGGTTAAGAAAAACCAGAGTCTGGGGGGGGGGTCTGTGATGTGATATAAATAGAGACCCTGGGAAGTAGAAGACTCTGAAGACAGGCGGGCACTGCTGGAGACTGGCTGGGCCCCTGGCTTCTGCCTGCACTGCATGTGTCTACACCAGACCCTGGGCTTTTAGAATCTTCCAGTTTAGGTACCTAGGAGATGTTTTATTAGCTCCACATGGAAAAGAAGCCAAGAGGTGCCCGCCAGCCTGAGGTCACTGTAAGACCTTAAAGATGGCCATGTGTTTGTGTGTGTGGGGGGAGCAGTGGATGTAACTGAGTGCATCTACCCTCTGATAATTTGTCCCAAATGCTGCTTCTCTCTGAGGCCTGCTCAGGGCCTTCCACGTCTCTGCCTTTGACCTGGGAGCAGCTCCCAAACCTGGTCACCTCCCTACCCCGAGTGCCAAGTGCCTCCCCTGGCTCTTTTGATCAGCACATGATAGGACGAGGTGATGTCTGGATGGGCTGTGCCGCCCCAGGCAGTGGAGAGTCAGGTGAACCCGGACCTATCTGGAGTTGGGACCTCAGGTTTCAGGCTGGGGTGGCCTTGCTAAATCCCATTACTGTCCCCGCTGAGCAGCCACTCTGGCGCCTGCAGTCCACAGTGGCCTGCAGTTCACCGACTCACTACGTGGCCTTGGCAAGTCCTCCCCCCTCTCTGGGCCTGTTTCCCAGCAGCACAGTGAGGGTGCACCTCTCAGTCACCCAGGGGCACATCCGCTGGAGTCCCATCACACACCTTTTCAATCAGAACTACGGTACCAGACGGCCTCCCAGGTTCCTGAGAACGGAAAGATTCTAAGAGCCCAGGGGCCGGTGTAGGTGTGTGCCCTGCCCCTGCAGGCAGAACCGAGGGCACCCAGCCAGTCCGGTGAAGCACTCTCCAACCTTACCCCTGCCAGTCACACCACCCTTTCTCTCCCCAGGCGGTTTCCACCTGACGCCTGCTCCCCCTGACTCCAACCTGTCCCTCACCCTCTCTCTGGCTGCCCTGACAAGCTTGGCTGTGCTGCAGCAGGGCTCCCCTCCACATGGCCTACAGGCTCCAGGGCCTCCCGGGAGTACCGGCCCTGCAGATGGAGATCTCGGGTTACCTGGGAGAGGTGCTTGGTGGGAGGGCGATACTTTTCTCTGGTTGGCTAGCTACCCACTGCATGCCACCTGTTATGGTAGGTCACACCACAGATAGATCCCTGAGAGGCGGAGGTGGCTTCTTCAGGCTCTGACTTACCTGGCACCTTGGCGTCATTGCAGATTTCTGCAAAGGGTCTGAAAAAGACATGAGGTGGCTGTTAGAAAATGAGGTTTTCTCTTTCCCTTCCCACCTGCTCCCTGAATGTGGGCATCTCTCAGGAGATGACATGCCGCTACGGCTGCTGGAGTGTTAGCCAGGTGAGACCCGGATGGAAGCGATCAGCATGCCCTCACCCCTACAATCACCAGCCAGGCTAAGTGCTGTGCCAGGCAAATCACCCCTCGGGGCCTGGCTCCCCCACCTACGAAGCAAGGGTGTGGTCTGACCCAGTGACCAGAAATGTGTGCCTGGATGTATGTAAGTGGATATTCAAAACAGCATTTATTTTTTACAAATCTTTTCTTTCTTATTTTATTATTTTACTTGTATTATTTAAATGAACCAAAAAAAAAATTAGACGAAACCCAGATGTCCATCAGTAGAGACAATATATTCCATCTGTACCGTCATTAAAGGGAATTATCCTGGACACAAATAACGTTCAGTGCAGCCAAATAGGAGACATCGAGTTCTATTCAATCTACAGATAAATACTGTATGATCTCAGTTTCATTTTCCCCAAAAGCATTTCTAAAAGGCATTAAAACAAAAGCAGAACATGGAAGGAAAGCCCCAGAATGTTTGCGGTGTTTTTTTTCTGGGAGGTTGGCCTATGGGGGTGGGGAGATCATTTTTTCCCATGGTCTGTATTTTCCAGGTGTTACTTCGGGGGTGGAGGGAGGGGAAGGGGACCCCTGCTCTTCATCTGAGACCTTTCTAAATCATTTTATTTGTGTGTGTACACATGCAAATATTACTTTAATTTTAAAACATCTAATGTAAAATTGAAGAGAACGTATGAGTAGGCAAAAGATATGAAAGTGTTAATTCTGAAGAAGAACATATGGGTTATCATCTTTTCTTCTACCTTTTTGGATTTCCCTACTTTGTTTTTCAGTCTGGCGTGCAGGAGTCCCAGGTTCGATTCCCGGCTAGGGCACACAGGAGAAGCGCCCATCTGCTTCTCCAACCCTCCTCTTCTCCTTCCTCTCTGTCTCTCTCTTCCCCTCCCGCAGCCAAAGCTCCACTGCAGCAAAGTTTGCCCGGGCGCTGGGGATGGCTCTGTGGCCTCTGCCTCAGGCGCTAGAATGGCTCTGATTGCGGCAGAGCGATGCTCCAAGATGAGCAGAGCATCGTCCCCTGGTGGGCATGCCCAGTGGATCCCGGTCGGGCGCATGCGGGAGTCTGTCTGACTGCCTCCCCGTTTCTAGCTTCGGAAAAAAAATAAAATAAAATAAAAATAAAAAAAAGACTACAGCATGGCCTGTAGTGATGCAGTGGAGAGAGTATCAACTTGGAACCTGGAACGCTGAAGTCGCCGGTTCAAAACCCTGGGTTTGCCTGGTCAAGACGTGTACAACAAGCAATGAACAACTAAAGTGAAGCAACTATGAGTTGATATGTCTAGTTCCCATCCCTCTCTGTAAAATCAGTAAAATCTTAAAAAGAAAAAAGACTATAAGGATATGTGGTAAAATATGGACAAAAATAAAAATAAAGATAAGATATAGATCAGGGGTCAGCAACCTACGGCTCGCGAGCCAGATGTGGCTCTTTTGATGGCTGCATCTGGCTCGCAGAAAAATCTTTAATAAAAAAAATAATAACGTTAAAAATATAAAACATTCTCGCCCTGGCCGGTTGGCTCAGCGGTAGAGCGTCGGCCTGGTGTGCGGGGGACCTGGGTTCGATTCCCGGCCAGGGCACACAGGAGAGGCGCCCATTTGCTTCTCCACCCCCTCCTCCTTCCTCTCTGTCTCTCTCATCCCCTCCCGCAGCCAAGGCTCCATTGGAGCAAAGATGGCCTGGGCGCTGGGGATGGCTCCTTGGCCTCTGCCCCAGGCGCTAGAGTGGCTCTGGTCGCGGCAGAGCGATGCCCCGGAGGGGCAGAGCGTTGCCCCCTGGTGGGCAGAGCGTCGCCCCTGGTGGGCGTGCCGGGTGGATCCCGGTCGGGCGCATGCGGGAGTCTGTCTCTCCCCGTTTCCAGCTTCAGAAAAAAATAAATAAATAAAATAAATAAATAAATAAATAAAAATAATAATTTCATGCATTACAATCCATTCACTTCCTACCGTTCATGTTCATGGTTGTGGGCGGCTGGAGCCAATCACAGCTGTCCTCCGGGACAACACTCAATTTTTATTGGATAATGTGTAACATATACAGGTCATTGTATGGCTCTCACAGAATTACATTTTAAAATATGTGGCATTCATGGCTCTCTGAGCCAAAAAGATTCCTGACCCCTGTTATAGATAGTGGTTATCTCTAGGTGACGGGAGTATTAAATGACTGTTATTTTCTAAATGCCATACAATTAAAATGGGTAAAAATTAATGATAGAGTCAGAAAGTCAAATTTCATTAAAATTTTAAAACATAAACAAACACCATGAATGCTGAGGCAGTTTGTTTCAGTAGAAAGGGATTGTAATCGGGGCACTCGGTGATACAGACTGAACATCTGTGTGCCCCCCAGGCCCCCATCCTCAAATTCACTTGTTGAAACTTAGTCCTCAATGTGACAGTATTAGGAGGTGGGGCCTTTGGGAGGTGATTAGGTCACGAGGGTAGAGCTCTCATAAATGAGACCCCCAGAGAGCTCCCTTGTCCCCTCTACCATGTAAAGACACAAGGAGAAGATGGCTATCTATCAGCCAGAAAGTGAGCCCTCACCAGGCACTGAATCTGCCAGCACCTTCCCTCTGGAACTATGAGGAATGAATATCTGTTGAGCCACCTGGTCTATGCTGTTCTGTTACAGCAGCCTGGACAAAGTAAGACACCTGGGTCTGGAGCCAGTCTGACCCACTGTGACTTCCACTGTACTTTTCATCAATCTGGGTTATCAGCTTCCTCATCTCTAAGATGAGAGTGTTCAGCAAGCCTGTCTCCTGGATTCCGCGCAAGCGCAGGAGAGGCCTCTCCCTCTCGCTCTCCCCTTTCCGGCAACTCTTGGCTGGGCCCGCTTTGGGGATTCCTGCCCCTGCCCCGGATCCATGCGGCACCCTCTCCCACTCTTCCCACCCTGCCCCTGGCGCTGGGGGCACTCACTGGAGCTGGTTGATGATGACCATGCGGACATGCTCCCGGGCCTTCAGGATCTTCTCCAGCCGGTGGATGTCGTAGGTGTTGGGGTTCCGGAAAGGGATGTCATCAGGCAGGCCTGTGACCTCAACGGCATCTGGGCTATCCCGGATGAGTTTGTAAGGGACCAGCACAGGCCGGTTCAGGCCCAGGGCCTCACCTAGAGGGCACAGGGGGCAGGGTCAAGAGAAAATGTCCCCTGTGAAGGCCCTCTAGGAAAGAGCTAGAACCTGGCAGAGCCCAGAGCAGCAGCCAGCACACCCCAGAGAGAGTTTAAAAGCCAACACACATGCCATATTTTAAATTCTATTAGCAAAGCTGAAAGGCTAATACCCGATGCCGACAATGAAACAGTTACGATCACACGTAACTGTTGTTCAAGGTGTACACCTAGAACTGACAAAGGCTTGGTATCTGCTTAAAATCCCCTACTTTTATGTTTTTTGTTTTTTTTTAAATTAAGTACTTAAGTATTATGGACGAATAATATATTTTGGATTTATTTTAAAGTACTAAAAATATCAAATTCAGTATGTAGAAATAGATAAAATAACAGAAGCTGGGTTTGAGTTACTGGGTGAGCCATGATGTCATTCTTTCTGTTATTGTGTATGTTTGAACACCGGTTCCACTTTTCAAAAAAGTGGAAAAGACAAAAGCACAGACCACTGACTCTCAGAACGAAACCCGAGCTCACGTCAGGCCTGCCCATGTCTCTACCTGCCTGGGAACCTCCCCCACTTCACTTGCTTGCTCGTGCTCCTGGCCCCCTGGCCTTCTCGCTGGTCCCCTGATGGAGCCGCTCCCTCTGCTTGGCAATCTTTCCCTCCAGTGTTTACCTCCTCTTGACATTCAAGCGTCAGCTAAAACGCCTCCTCTTCAAGGGACTTTCCTGTTCACCCATCCTGAGAGGCCTTGGCCCTCCCCCTCCACCCCCCTCCTTCACGTTCTTGGTCACATTACTGCATTTTCTTCTTTCCCTTCCTCCCTTTCTGAAAATTTTCTTTGTTAAAAAAAAAAAATTACTGTTATGTCTCCTCTGCTACAATACAAAATGAAGACAATAATGAATTTATCACAAATAAAATGTAATGCACATAGAGCGCTTGGTACAGCCTGGCATAGCCTGGCACTCAATCATCTAGAAAGCGCTGTCTAATTGTAACTGTATTCTTAATTCTTAACTGTCCCATCCTGGGCTCTGCCATAGAGGCCTTCAGCATGGAGCTGGGCAGCTCCTCTCTTCCATGTCCATTTCCCTCCCGGGACTGAGCACCCTGACGGCTGGAGCAGACTCGTCCTCCGGAGTCCTCAGGGTTGAGTGCCAGTTGGGAAGATAAGCGTGTGCATAAGTAAGTACTTGGCTGTGGGCCACGGGCTCTGCTATACAGCCAGCCCTAGAGGAGCAGAACTGCTGACTGCTGTCATTGTCCTGTGCACCACAGATGGGGGTTGTTTCTCCCTTCTCAGACAGGGGGAATGAAGAATCAGCTCCCATCAGTCATGGGCAGAACAACTATGTCCCTAGGGAGCTGGCAGACCAGCTGGAGGTCACGCTAGCAGCAGAGGGAGGAGGGGTCACCCAGGAAAAGTGGCCCCACAGACCCTGTCCTACGAAACTGACCGTATTTCTCATTGAAGAGCTCCTTCACCTGCTCCCGAAGGATCACCTTCTCCCCAAGTCTGTTGGCGTCATCTTCATCTACAAGAGGAAGACCAGGGGCGTGAGGGTTGGCATGGGCTCAGCCACTGGGCCTGTTTCTTCTCCCATGTGGCACCCTTGACTCTTACTTGTGGGAGCAGTCTCTCCTTGCCCTGCCCACTCCCCTGCAGCCTGCTTCTGTCCCCATCCATCCATCCATCCATCCATCATCCATCCCCCATTCTCTGAACAGCTCCCTCAGCACAGACCCTCCATGTCAGGCATGGGACACCCTGAAGAGAGGGAGGCAGGGCCCCTCCCTTGAGGAACTCACAGCTTAGAGGGGTGGCACACAGTCACAGCGCCCACCCAGAACAGACACTGAAAAGGAGAAATGGGGCATGAATCATGGCACTCATCGCCATCTGTGCAAGTCTGCAGAGGCTACCTGGGAAAGCGAGATGTTTAAGTATTGTCTCTCTCTTTCTCTCAGAAGACTGGGTAGGGGTTTGTGACGGATGGAAGGGGGCTGGGAAAAGACACCCCAACAGGACTGGCCCAGGCACAGCACCGAAGGGTGAAAGGTCACAGTATACCAGGTGTGGCTGGAGCACAGGTCGGAGCTAGGGGAAGTGGCTGGGACGGGCCCAGCTGGGCTACCAGGCACTCACCCTGGCTGCCTCACAGACCGGGAGCCCCAGGCCTGTGACAGGGAGACAGAGCACTCCGGGCTCTGGGGCTGCGCACTGTCCCTGCTCAGGGCAGCTCTTGGTGGGCCCTGCTGCTTGGACCCTGTACTCCCCTCACCTTCTCCTTGGTCTAGAGGAGCAGCTGGGGTCAAGGGAGCCCTAGAGACAGGGCCATGGGCTGGGCTGGGGGATGTGGAGTGTAGGAGAGGCCAGGGGAGTAGATGGCATGAAGGTCCCGGGACAGAGCAGCCTGCTGGCTCGTGGCCCGGGCTGGGGAGGGAGCTGCAGTTCCAGGAAGGGCACTTTGCACCATCACACAGTAACCACACCGGCTGGGCCTCAGGGGTGAGGGCGGAGCTGGACACGGGCAAGGAGCCAGGGAGCGAGGGCCTGGGCGATAAGGGGCAGAACAGACAGAGTGGGTCTGTGGAGAAAAACAACTCCTGGTTTAATCTGGAAAACTGCATAGAAATCAGTTCCATTTAGGCAGCTGACGTAGGAACCGCGTCTCCCAGGCACTGGCTCTGTGTATTGGCGGGGCTGCTCTGTCTGCACATCGCCCTCCCCAGTCTGGGGACTGCCTCCCAGGGCAGAGAGCTTTCCCTACTGTCTGTGCCCCTCCTCCCAGGGCTCCTCCACCCACTGCCCCTGGTCTGGTCTGGTCCTGTTCACGGCCACACTCCTGACTCTGGAATCTAGATCTGCTGTGCATCAGAGTTGCTGCCCATCTCTTTTCAGCCGTCTGGGTGCCGAGACACTGCCAACATCAGGCATCCTGGTTACCATTCTCCTCCTGTGTCCATCTTGGGGAGTGATGGCTCTACTTAGCTGCCCCAGGACCCCAAACTCAGCACCCCCAGAAATCTCCTTCCTGCACGCCCCAACACAGCCCCTCCAGGACCCTTGACGTGGCAAGAATCGACCTGATCCTTCTCCGGGTCCTGGGAAGAAAACTGTGACCGAGTTCTGGCCCCGGGACCACCTAGAGCCTCCAGGGAGGTGGCAGACGTTTTCCACCTGTCCCCTTGCCCGCAGGGATCCCTCTGGTGGCCAGGGTTCTGCGTAAGCATGATAGCACCACACAGAACAGGGAAAGGAGGGCCTGGATTCTTACCAATGTGTGCCAGACACTGTCATGGCTAGTCCTTACCACAGGTAAGGACACGGGTTCCGAGAGGTTAAGTAACTTGCCCAAGGTCACACAGCTGGCAAGTGCCAGGAGTACTCTGTCTGACCCCTAAACCCTGTTCTTTCACTCTACCACAAACCCTGGGTTTCTTAAAGTCTCTATCTCCCCATCTATAAAAAGAAGAGTTGATCTTTAGGTGTTTCCTCTAAATTTCTTGCCTCAGCCCTGGCCAGATAGCTTGGTTGGTTAGAGCATCGTCCCAAAGCAAGAGGTTGCCAGTTTGATCCCCAGTCAGGGCACATACAGGATCAGATTGATGTTCCTCTCTCTAAAAATCAATAAAATAAATATTAAAAAAAAAAAAAAAGATGGGCCCACTACACTGAGGCAGCCACGGTTGTCAGCCAGGGCGGTCTCTGTGGACTCTGAGTGTGCCCGTCTCAGTGTCCACCCTGCCTCCCCCTTGTGGCTGCTGCTGCCGTGTGGGTGGAGAGAGACCGAGATGAGGCAGTCTCCTCGCCGTGGGAGAGGCGATGCCAGGCCCCAGAAGGGCACAGAAACCGAGAGTCAGAAACCTGGCCTGTGGGTCATGTGACAGCACCTTTAGCATTTCTGCATGCTGCTCATTTGGGCCCTGAACCAGTATTTCCTGAGCATGGTCCCACCTGGGTACATGTTCCTATTCCCAGGCACAGAGCAGAGCACAGAAAACAGACCCAGCCCGAGGCAGGAGACAGTGAGGAATGCTTGGTGACCCACCGGGCTTGAACACTGCCTATGCAGGCCTGTGGGGGCCCCAACCCAGTCAGGGATCAGGGAGGGGTTCCTAGATGAGTGACAGCCGCCAGCCTCCTCTGCACACTGGGGTTCGAGGGATCCTCAATACATGTTAAAAGATAGGAAAACTTTCCCCTTCCTTCCAAGCCTTGCCTGGTCTGACGACGAGGCTGTAGCTAACAGGGAGGAGTGACACCATGGGGTCGCCAATGGAAGGCACACTAGAGTCCCAGGCAGTCAACTGGAAATGGTGGGAGCACTTCAATGTCAGGAGTGGGACCTGGACAGCTTCAGGGACGGTGGCGATACTGAGACACGTCCTGAACACCTCTGGAGTGTGGTCATAGTTGCTGCTGTGTGCCAAGTACATGCTATGTGAGGGCTGTGCCAGACGCACATGCAGCACGGGGTCCTCCCTGCTCAGCATCAGGCCTCAGAAAGGCTGCCTTTCAGCTCCTCACCTCTTATTTTATTTAGTTTTTTTTAAAAATTATTTTATTTACTGACTTTAGAGAGGGTGGTGGGGAAGAGTGGGAAGCATCAACTTGTAGTAGTTGCTTCTTATAATGTGCCTTGACAGGGCAAGCCTGGGGTTACTTTTACTTATTTATTCATTCGTTCATTATTTTTTGAGACAGACAGAGACAGGGAGAGGGGCACATAGAGACACACAGACAGGAAGGTAGAGAGATAAGAAGCATCAAGTCTTCGTTGCGGCACCTTAGTTGTTCATTGATTGCTTTCTCATATGTGCCTTGACCATGGGGCTCCAGCAGAGCATGTGACCCCTTGCTGAAGCCAGCACCCTTGGGCTTCAAGCCAGTGACCTCTGGGCTCAAGCCAGCAACCTCGGGGTTTCAAACCTGGGTCCTCTGCATCCCAGTCTGACACTCTAACTTCTCCGCCACCTCCTAGTCAGGCCAAGCCTGGAGTTTCAAACCAATGACCTCGGCATTCCAGGTCGACTCTTTGTACACTGCACCAGCACATGTTAGACCCCATCTCTTTGTATTTATTTAATTTGGGGGAAGTTCCATTTTTCTCAAAGGATCAGTTTAATAAACCTGGCCAGGTTGGTTCTGGGGGTGGGAGGACTAGAGCAGGGGTCGGGAACCTATGGCTCGCAAGCCAGATGTGGCTCTTTTGTTGGCTGCATCTGGCTCGCAGATAAATCTTTAATAAAAAAAAAATGTTAAAAATATAAAACATTCTCATGTATTACAATCCATTCATTTCATGGATTGGTTCATGGTTGCGGGTGGCTGGAACCAATCACAGCTGTCCTCTGGGACAACAGTCAATTTTTATTGGATAATGTGTAACGTACACGGGTTGTTGTATGGCTCTCACAGAATTACATTTTAAAATATATGGCGTTCGTGGCTCTCTCAGCCAAAAAGGTTCCCGACCCCTGGACTAGAGGGAGGGTGTCCCTATCCCTCTGGGTACTCAGAGGAACCAAGATGCAGCTCCTCGGGCTGTGTGGACAAAGGAGTGACCCACTTTCTGGAAGGGAACCCAAACCAGAGGCGAAAAAGCCCTTCCATGTTCCTGCTCCAGCCTCAACCTGCCCAGCTCCATGCAGGGAAGAGGGCAACATGCCGATCTGAACACACTGGTGAGCCTGACTGGTGGTAGCACAGTGGATAGAGTGTTGACTTGGGAAACTGAGGTCCCAGGTTCAAAACTCTGAGGTTGCTGGCTTGAGCATGGGCTAGCCAGTTTAAGTGTGAGTTCATGGACATGATCCCATGGTTCCTGGCTTGAGCCTAAGAGTCGCTGGCTTGAGCAAGGGGTCACTGGTTCAGCTGGAGCCCCCTGGTCAAGGCAGATATGAGAAGCAACCAATGAACAACTAAAGTGCTGCAACAACTTGATGCTTCTCATTTCTCCTCCTTCCTGTCTCCCTAGAAAAAAAAAGGAACACACTGCTATAGCAGTTTGGAGGTGCTCAGGACATAGGTCGTCTCCCTTGATGTGAATTGTGGTCAATATTCATGGCCAATGCAGCTTGCCCTGGCATCCTGGTTACCCCTGGGGCAGAGAATGGGGGTGGGGAGACACTATACTTAATGGTCTAAAGGCTAGTTATTACTGTTCTTAACTCTGAGTCAGCAAACCTTTTCCGTGGGTTTAGAATAAACCATGTTCCTGAGCTCCTCTGAACCTAGGTTGGCTGTAAAAGACGCCAAGGGTTGCAACATTTCTGAAAATCCTCCATTTGGAAACATCATAATTAGGACTCAATGCAGTATATGTGTGTCCTCAATGTATCTGCTTGAATTCCCTATAGACAGTGTGGAAGAAGGGATCAGTGACAGGGAAGGTCCCTGGCCCTGTAGATGGCAAGGCAATCTTGACCGTAATCCTAATACTATGTGATGTCTAGAATATCATTCAACCTCTCTGGGTTTTATTTTCCACATCCTTCAAATGGGAATCCTAGCCTGTTGGGAGAATCCAATCATTTACATGCAAAAGTTTTAAGGTCTCAGGCCATCAAAGTCAAATTGTTGTAAATGGCATTACTAGACCATCAATAATACCCCAATTATTCTGTGGTCTCAGAAAATTCAATTTTACATGAGACTCTTCCAGATAATGGAAGTTTATTCTCTTAATCCCCTGGGTTTGTCTTACTCGTTTTATTTTTACTTTTTATTGATTTTAATTTATTGTGCTTACATAGATTCAAGTATCCCACAGAATATATCTCCCTTTCCCCCACCCCCATGTTTCCCTTGATACCCCCTTTGACCCCTCCCCCCAATGCTCTCCCCTTCCCTTCAGGATTTGCTGTCCCGCTCTCTATAACCCTGTATTATGTATGTTTTACCTGTTTTAGGTAAAACTTTTTTTTTTTTTATAAAGTAAGAGGAAGGGATATAGTAAGACAGACTCCCCCATGTGTCCTGATCGGGATCCACCCAGCAACCACCGCCCTCCTTTAGGGCCGATGCTCAAATCAACCCAGCTATTTTTAGCACCTGAGGCTGACAGGCTCAGACCAACTGAACTGTCCTCCGCACCTCAGGCTCACAATCAAGCCACTGGCTATGGGAGGGGAAGAAGGAAATAAGAAAGAGAGGAAGGGGGAGAGAAGCAGATGGTCGCTTCTCTTGTGTGCCCTGACTGGGAATTGAAGCCAGGATGTCTATAATGCCAGGCTGATGCTCTATTCCTTGAGCCTACTGGCCTGGGTCAGAACATTTTCTAAAATGCATCAGATACTCTTTTCTTATTAAGCACACACTGGAGGGTATGGGGGCGGTCACCCTCATGATCTGTCTCCTAGTGCCCTTCAGGAAGTGCTCCTGAAACCATCCCCACAATGCTAAGCTGTTCCCCACGGCCCGAGCCCCATCCTGCAGGCATTTCTCCTGCCTCTTCCTGCTCATTTCAGTTTCCTGGTCTCTTGCCTTTCACTACTGTCTGCCCCAGAAGCTCTCACCTTGTCCTTTCTAATCTGCTGTCTGTTAGCCTGAGGATTAACTGAATTTTGCCTGGGAAAAGAAAGCAACCAAACTTATTAAATCATAGCCATGCTAGGTACACAATTTTAAGCCAGATGACTGGGGTGGCCCCACAGCCTTCTCCTGGGGCAAAGTACAAGAGCCCTGAACAGCTTGGTCTTTCTCTGTCTAATTTGAGGCCTGCAGCTCAGATTGATGACTGTATGCTGATAATCATGATCATCATAAACACAGAGGCACAGAGGCAGCCAGCGGCCAGAGCAGGGCTGCGTAGAGGGGAGAACTCTATCCAAAGGGTGGAATCAATACTCTTTCTTTCCTCTCTCTCTGCCAGGCCTGGGCTGGGCAATCCCGGCACCAGGTAGACCTGGGCGGGTCTGGCCCTGCAGAGAACAGAGGGTGGATATTGAGGGTGCTCCACCTTAGCGGAACAGCTGCCTGGGGCCACTCAGTTGGGAGAGGAGCCACATCCCTCCCTCAGGCCTGCAGCTTGTACACTTCCCTTTCCTGGCACCAGGCCTTCACCAGGATAAGAAGGTACATTGGGTTCATCTTTTAACCCATTCTTGGGCCTGCACATAGCTGCAGCAGGAATGTCATCATCTCTGTTTTACAGATAGAGAAACTGAGGCTCAGAGAGGGGATGACTGTACTTCGGTGGGGTGGAGGCCCTTCCCCAGGCCCCCATGTGCCCTCATGCACCTAAGAGAAACGTCTGTACACGTGCAAAAGGAAACATGTTCAAGGGGGCTAACTGCAGGGCCATGAGAGCCACCCATACAGCCTAGGACGGGAAGAGAGATGAATTCAGAGTAGTATGACTGCTTGATGGAATATTATGGAGCAGTGAAAACAAATGAGCTACAGCTACAAATTTCCATATCATGTTACATAAAATTAAGTGACAAAAGCAAGTCCTAGACTGACCGGTGGTGGCGGCACAGTGGATCGATATCACTGGCTCGTGTGGGCTCGCCAGCTTGAGCGCAGGTTCATGGACATAATCCCAAGGTCGCTGGCTTGAGCAAGGAGTGACTGGCTCGACTTGAGCCTGTCCTACCCCCTGCCCTGTGTCAAGGCATGTATGAGAGCAATCAATGAACAACTAAAATGAAGCAACTACAAGTTGGATGCTTCTTATCTCTATTCTCTCTCTCAAAATCAATTTTTAAAAAAGTTCCAGACTTGATACAATAGGGTACCTTGGTTATGAAAGTAAAAAAAAAAAAAAAAAAAGACAAAAAAAAGCAAGTAAAACAATTTTGGTTTAGGCCAGTGGTAGTCAACCTGGTCCCTACCACCCACTAGTGGGCGTTCCAGCTTTCATGGTGGGCGGTAGTGGAGCAACCAAAGTATAAATAAAAAGATAGATTTAGGCCCTGGCCGGTTGGCTCAGTGGTAGAGCATTGGCCTGGTGTGCGGGGCACCCGGGTTCGATTCCCGGCCAGGGCACATAGGAGAAGCGCCCATTTGCTTCTCCACCCCCCCCTCCTTCCTCTCTGTCTCTCTCTTCCCCTCCCGCAGCCAAGGCTCCATTGGAGCAAAGATGGCCCGGGCGCTGGGGATGGCTCCTTGGCCTCTGCCCCAGGCGCTAGAGTGGCTCTGGTCGCGGCAGAGCGACGCCCCGGAGGGGCAGAGCGTAGCCCCTGGTGGGCGTGCCGGGTGGATCCCGGTCG
Source organism: Saccopteryx bilineata (assembly GCF_036850765.1). Taxonomy (NCBI): domain Eukaryota; kingdom Metazoa; phylum Chordata; class Mammalia; order Chiroptera; family Emballonuridae; genus Saccopteryx; species Saccopteryx bilineata. Next base: position 267,236,451 of record NC_089493.1, on the reverse strand, counting down.
GGCGCATGCGGGAGTCTGTCTGACTGTCTCTCCTCGTTTCCAGCTTCAGAAAAATACAAAAAAAAAAAAAGATAGATTTAACTATAGTAAGTTGTTTTATAAAGATTTATTCTGCCAAACTTAGCAAAAATCCGACATAAAGTATTATTATTATATGCTTTAACTTGCTGTAACTCTGCTTTATAAATTTTATAAAGTAAAGTTACTTCCCTACTTTATAAATCACCGTTATTGTGGAACCGGTGGGCGGTTAGAAAATTTTACTACTAACAGAGATACAAAAGTGGGCGGTAGGTATAAAAAGGTTGACTACCCCTGGTTTAGGCAAATATACGCCACAGAACAATTTAAGATATCAACCAGTGAACAATGATTATTTCATGGGGGGAAAGAGCTATAAAGACATTTTGGGGAATTTGAATATAGATTGTATAGTAAACAAGAGGGAGTTATTAAGTTTAATAAGAGTTATATGCCTGACCAGGCAGTGGCGCAGTGGATAGAGCGTTGGACTGGGATGAGGAGGACCCAGGTTCGAGACCCCGAGGTTGCCAGCTTGAGCGCGGGCTCATCTGGTTTGAGCAAAGCTCACCAGCTTGGACCCAAGGTCACTGGCTCAAGCAAGGGGTCACTTGGTCTGCTATAGCCCCCCAGTCAAGGCACATATGAGAAAGCAATCAATGAACAACTAAAGTGTTGCAACAAAAAACTGATGATTGATGATGCTTCTCATCTCTCTCTGTTCCTGTCTGTCCCTATCTATCCCTCTCTCTGACTCTCTCTCTCTGTCTCTGTAAAAAACAAAAAAAGGCCCTGGCTGGTTGGCTCAGTGGTAGAGCGTCGGCCTGGCGTGCGGGAGTCCCGGGTTTGATTCCCGGCCAGGGCACACAGGAGAAGCGCCCATCTGCTTCTCCCCCCCCCTCCTTCCTCTCTGTCTCTCTCTTCCCCTCCCACAACTAGGGCTCCATTGGAGCAAAGTTGGCCAGGGTGCTGAGGATGGCTCTATGGCCTCTGCCTCGGGCGCTGGAGTGGCTCTGGTTGCAACAGAGCAATGCCCCAGATGGGCAGAGCATTGCCCCCTGGTGGGTATGCCAGGTGGATCCCGGTCGGGTGTATGCAGGAATCTGTCTGCCTCCCCATTTCCAATTTCAGAAAAATACAAAAAAAAAAAGTTATAATAGTAACGTGGGTATGTAAAGCAATAGCATTGTTCTGACGAGATGTGGGAAATGTGTTGAAATATTTAGGCGTGAAGATTCAAGATGTCTGCAACTTACCTCGAGTGGAAACAGAGAAACAGAGAGACAGAAATAAATGGGGTGTGGTCTGTGTGTCGGGGAAGAGAGACAGAGGAAGGAGGAAGGGAAACATGGCAAAATGTTAAGAATTATTGAATCAGAGAAAGGATATACGGGCAGTCACTATACTATTTCATTCTTTCCCTACAGTTTTGAAATTCTGGAGGCAAAAGCCACGAGAATGGTACACATAGAATTCAGGATATTTGTTCCAGGGGGAAGGTGGACAGGATGAGGGAGAGCATGTGGGCAGGCGCATGTCATTGGTATTCTGAGTCTCAGATGAGTGCTGGGGTCATGGGTGTTCATTGTATTATGTGTTATGTATTAATCAGGAGACAAATTTGAGGGAATATCAATGAAAGAATAAAAATAAATGAATACTAAGTGTAATGTGGTATCTGAGACTGGATTCTACAACACAAAACGGCCATCTGGAAAAATTCATAAAATTTGTCTGGAGAGAGAGAGAGAGAGAGAGAGAGAGAGAGGTTTGTTGTTCCTCTCACTTATGCATTCATTGGTTCATGACTATATGTGCCTTGACCAGAGATCAAACTCACAACCCTGGCACGTTGGGATGACACTCTAACCAACTGAGCTACCTGGCCAGGGCCTGACAGATTTTGAGGATACATCCTCATGTTGTGCAGCAGCAGCAGCAGCCAAACGCTACAGCCATCTACATAAGAATGGATGCTCCCTGTGAGCTGAGGTTGTCTGTTTTCAGCTATCTGTTCGTGATTCTAATCCTAGCACCTGTAATAATGCCCAACACATCATAGGTGATCAATAAATAAAGAAATCAAGCTCTTATATGCCAGGCACTATTCTTAGATCTTTGCATGGATTCATTCAACTTACTCTTTCCAACTACCATGAAGGTGGACCTATGAGTACCTCCATTTTACAGATGAGAAAACTGAGGCACACAGAAGCAGCAAACTACTTACACAGCGAATGAGTGGGGGAGCTAAGATTTACCCCAGACTCTTAACCACCTTGTAGTAGTCTCTCTCTGCAAAGATGAGGGAGAAGTGCTTGACCCGTGGTGGTGCAGTGGGTAGAGCATCAACCTGGGACACTGAGGTTCCAGGCTCAAAATCCTGAGGTCACCAGCTTGAGTGTGGCATCATCAACACGACCCCACGGTTGCTGGCTTGAGCCCATAGGTCACTGGCTTGAGCAAGGGGTCACTGACTCAGCTTGAGCCTCCTGGTCAAGGCACATATGAGAAGCAATCAATAAGCAACTAAAGTGACACAACTACGAGTTGATGCTTCTCATCTCTTTCTAAAAAACAAAACAAAAAACAAACCAATGATGGAGGAGATGTATGCAAAACCCAGGCTTATTATCATGCTGACTTATTAGGACCTTGTTTCTACTCATGGGGGTTGCAGCTCCTTTTCACTTTTTCTGCACTTGCAACCCCAAACTCACATTTCCAACCACCTCCTTGCGCACACTGGATTCTGCCCTTCCCCAAATAGCATATCCCAGGCCCTGCTCTCCCCCACAGCTGCTCAAGAGAGAAACCCTGGCAGCCTCCAACCCTTGGTAGTCTGAGTAGTGCCCCCAAAGTTGTACATGTCCTAATCCCTGGGACCTCTGATTAAGTTGAAAGATCTTGGGATGGAGAAATTATCCTGGATGGTTCCAGTTGTGCATATGAAACTAATACAATAATTAACAAATAATGATACAAGAATAAACTATTTCATGTACTCACAACTGTAAACCCACTTCTGCCCCCCCTGCATCATCTCGAGAGCCCTTATACAGGAAGCACGAAGGTCAAAAGCAGGTGACGGGACCACAGAAGCAGAGGATGGAGTCATGTGCTTTTAAGATGGAGGGGCCAGAGCAGAGGAATTCAAGTGGCCGCTAGAAGCTGGAACACAAAAGAAAGCGGTTCCCCCTTACAGCCTCCAGAAGGAACCTGCCCACTGATGCCCAGACTTTAGCCCTGTAAGACTAGTTTCAGACTTCTTACGTCTACAACAGTAAGGCAATAATGTATCGTGTTGCTCTAGGACACTCAAGTTTGAGTAATTCATTACACCAGCCACAGGGAACCGATACAAACTCCCTGTGTCCCCTAGCCTCCATCCACAAATCCTAGAGGTCACCACAAAGAGCTACCATCCCAGAGAAACCTCCCACAGATCCGGCCCATGGGTCAGTCAGCCCTCATCTCACCACAGCAAGGACTTCTCATCTGGCTTCCCAGAATCCATTCTCTGCCCTGTAAGCCACGATGATCTTTCTAAACAGTCAATCTGATCATGTCATTTCTTTTGCTTAAAATGTGCTGAGGGCTCTCTGTTGTCCATGGAGGAAATCCATCCTCCTTCCCCTGGCAAACAAGACCTTCTGCTGGTATCCCTCTTCCTGCTTTCTGCCCAGGTAATGTGTCCCGCCTGCCGCTTCCTAGGTCCCCACCTGAGGTCATGGGAAATCTGTGCAGCTTCATGGAACAGATAATGGACTAAGGTCTCCCCTGCTTCATGGACTGTAACGGGGTTACCTTCCTTTTCTGCCCCACCCTGTGTGACATCTATAATTCTGCACGGGAAGGGGAGGCTGTACCTATAAAGGGCTATTTTTCCCTTTAAGCCCAAGACTGGGTCCTGCTAAGCCATCACTGCACAGGGCCTGACCCTAACATCCCTGCAAGATGCTCAGCCAAGTCTCTGGGCTGTGGGCTCTTCATGGCCACAACATGAAGGCTCTCAACTAGGGAGAAATGGGTTTTTCCTTTCGGCTTCCGGACACGCCCCTCCTGGTTTCCTCCCACCTGACCAGCTCCTCCTCATCTTCCTGACCTGTGAACTCGGATGGTACCAGGGCTCTGGCTCAGACTTGACTCCCTTCCAATGATCTCATTCTGTTTCAGGGCTTTAAATACTAGCAACGTGCTCGCGATTCCCCCAATTATACAATTATATCTCAAGCCCGGTCTGCTCCTTTTGTCCCGGACTTGTGCATGGACCTGTCACTGGATGACACCCAGACCTAACATGCCACAAAACGAGCACCTGACACTGCAGGCCTCCCAGGTGGCTCCTCCTCCACCGCCCTATAGGCACCTCCTTCTTTCCAGCTCAGCCCAAATCCCTGAGGTCAAATTCGACTCCTCTCTCACAGCCACATCAGCAAGTTCTGTTGGCTTTAGCTACAAAATACAGCTGGAAAGCCCTGGTTGGGTAGCTCAGTTGGTTAGAGCATTATTCCAACATGCCAAGGTAGGTTTGATCCCCGGACAGGGCACACACAAGAATCAACCAAGAATGCATAAATAAGTGGAACAAATCGTTATTTTTTTTCCCTTTAAAAACCAATAAGTAAAAAATAAAATATATATTTTATTTTTGGACCTGACAACTCATCACTGGACCTTGTCTCCTTACATCCCCCCTGCTTCAATCTGTTCCTCCCTGCTTCCGTCCTGTCTGTCCTCACACAGCTGCCAGAGCAATCCTGTTCAATTCTTTGTGTGTGACAGAAACAGAGAGAGACAGAGAGAGGGACAAACAGACAGGAAGGGAGAGAGATGAGAAACATCAATTCTTTGTTGTGGCACCTTAGTTGTTCATTGATTGCTTTCTCATATGTGCCTTGACGGGGGGGGGGGGGGGGGGGGGGCGGGTTAATCTTGATCAAACCAGATTAACCCTGAGCTCAAGCCAGCGACCTTGGGGTTTCAATTCTGGATCCTTCGTGTCCCAGTACGACGCTCTACCCACTGCGCCACTGCCTGGTCAGGCTCCTGTTCAATTCTTAATTGGATTGTTCCTCTCTTCTGCTTAGAAGCCTGAACTGGCTCCCAGCTCACTTGGAACAAAAGGCAGCATTCTTATCCAGTCCCACACAATCTGCCTTCTTTCCCCATTTTCACCTCATCTCCTACCACATCCCCCACCTCTTTCTTCTGATGTCCTGGCAGGTGATCTCAGGCCGTTGCAGTTGCTGTTCTTTTTGCCTGTACTAGTGCTTTTCTTGTCTGCAACAACCCCAAGCTCACTATCGCCCCCTTCAGGCCTTTACTCAAAGGCCTTTCCTGGATACCACCCATCTGTTGTAACTCCCTAAAAATAAACACAATCTTTCTCATCGCTTCTCAGTCTGTCCTTAGTGCTCACATCTAACTTGCTTTATTCTTCACACGTTGTTCATTCTCTGCATCCACATCAGAATGTCAGCTCTGTGAGGCAGGGTTTGTTTTTGCTGATTAAGAGTCCAGCACCTAGCCCAGTGCCTGGCCTTGCAGACACCTGGGAACTGTTTATTTATGGACTAAGTAACTGCAGCTGAACTCCCAAAGTCTTGGCCCCTCTGCAGGCTGTGCTGTCCTGGTCCTCAGGCCTGGGAGCTCCAGAGGGATAGGGCTGCATGTCCCCTGTCCCCTTGCTATGAAGTCTCTTTTGTCACCAGACCCTTCCCCAGAAGGCTGGAAAGACTAAGGCCACCAGTAAACAGCATGTGCTGAGCAATACTTGGTGCCCTGCGACCATACCCACTTCTGTGGCTCAGAGATGCATCAGCAAGAGATTCTGTTCAGTGTGCAGCGCCTGGTGACCCTCAAGCTGATTTCATTCCAGCCCAAATAAAGGCATTGGTGATCCTGTCAGCTTGGGTGGTCCCAGCTGGGGACAGAGTTTCGGTGAGGTTTTCTGGAATGTTAAAGAAGAGTCAGAAGCCCCCCGCTGTTCCTTCTGGAGCCTATGGAGGCCCCTGTCCACAACTGCCCGGAACTCTGTGGCTCCCTCCTCCCCACCTGGCAGGGCTAGGGGGCACCGGCCAACCCAGGGGCAGGATGGGGCGTCTATGACTGAGCTGAGCCCCCACAGGGACAGGGCGGGGCCTCCTGACATCATATCCTTCCATCGCCCACTGCGCCGCCTCTCTGGGAAGAAAGGAGGCAGTGAGCCAATTCTGGGCCTGGCAGCCAGGCGTCTGTCTGCCCACAAAGGCCTCCAAGCCCCGCCCAGCAGATGCCAGCTCCTCCGGGGAAGGCAGAGGAAGATCATTATTGGAGCCTAATTAACAAAGAAAAAGCAGAGATAATTAAGTGGAGAAACATGTGGCTGGCGCTGGAAATGTGGTCTCTTTAGAAACTTGAGAAAGGATGGTTTTATCTGAGTTCTCAAGCGCCTGACAGGAGTCGGAAGGGTGGAAAGAAGGCAGGGAAGGCCGGGAAGCCAGAGGGCGTGTGCCCGGGGGTTGGGGAAGGACACCACCGAGGGCACTTCTGCCCCAGGTCACCTCAAGGCCCAGAACACAGACAGCACGTTAACTTATCCAAGATCACAGAGAGTAAGTTAACTTATCCAAGATTACACACAGTTAACTTATCTAATATCACACAGCTTAGAAGTGGTAGAACCAGTTTCTGAAGAGGCAGAAGGGGACTTGTTCCTGCTCCTGGCCAGGCCCCCCACCAAACGCCCCCAGCTGGTGTCAACCCCTCGCTGGCATCCAAGCCCAGCTTAGGGCCTTTCCGGGAAGCCCAATGCACACAGCACCTGCTGAATGACAGGAGACCCACGGAGGGGGCAGACTTAGCAGGGCCTTCACTTAGTTACACACGGCCTTTCACCCACAGCTGAGCTTCTCAACACGGGCCTCAGGCAATCCTGGCCAGCCTCAATTGTGCGAAGCAGGATTATCTATTTTCCTAAGAAGAATGTAATTTAACATACACTGTAGTTCCTTAGATTAAAACTCGAGTTTATAAAGTAGACTATGTGAGGACTTCCTAGGTGGAGCTGGGGCTGGCGACAAACTTCGGCCCTGGGGCACGGGCGGGCTCGGGCTCCGGCTTCGGGGACATCAGCGGAAGAGCTTGCCAAGGCCGGGTCTGCAGGGTCTAGTCCACACTGCAAAGCCAGGCCTTCCAGGCCCTCCACGCTCCGGCCTGGCCGGCCTCTCCGCCTCGCCACCTCCTGCTCTGGGCAGCCCGTCCATTCCTCCCTTGCCTTGGCCGTGCGTCCGGGACGGCCCCGGTGCGGGACTTTCTCCAGTTCACAAGGAGGGAGACCGAAGCCCAGGCAGGCAAACCTGACTTGCTGGAGTCAGACAGGAAGTCGGCAGCTCTGCTGTGTCTCTGGGGCCCAGAGCTCCTGCTCTGGGACGGGGAGGCGGCGAAGGGGGGCCTGGCTGCTCACCGGAGAGGAGAGTTCCCTTCAGCTGGCAGGGAGGGCTGCAGGCTGGGGTAGGGGAACCAAAAGGAGAGGACGCCGGGGCCGGGCAGCGGGGCCTGTAACTCTGGGCATCGTTTGGTTCCCAGACCAGAGTTGCTGTGGGGAAGGTTGGAGCTGAGCAGCCAAGGGAAGTCATTCCGTGGGGGTTGGGGGGGCGGGGAGGACCTTCCCTCTACACCAGTGGTCCTCAACCTTTTCTGGGCCACGGACCGGTTTAATGTCAGAAAATATTTTCACGGACCAGCCTTTAGGGTGGAATGGATAAATGCACAAAATAAAATTATGCGACCGGCGTAAAAACTGTGGTATTTTTAAATATAATTGTTGAACTTATGAGACAAGTGTCAAGAGTGAGTCTTAGCCTGACCAGGCGGTGGCGCAGGGGATTGAGCGCGGGCTCATCTGGTTTGAGCAAGATCCCACCAGCTTGAACCCAAGGTCGCTGGCTCCAGCAAGGGGTTACTCGGTCTGCTGAAGGCCCACGGTCAAGGCATGTATGAGAAAGCAATCAGTGAACAACTAAGGTGTTGCAACGTGCAATGAAAAACTAATGATTGATGCTTCTCATCTCTCTCCGTTCCTGTCTGTCTGTCCCTGTCTATCCCTCTTTCTGACTCACTCGCTGTCTCTGTAAAAAATAAATAAATAAATAAATAATTTAAAAAAGAGTGAGTCTTAGACGGATGTAACAGAGGGAATCCGGTCATTTAAAAAAAATAAAACATCGTTCAGACTTAAATATAAATAAAACGGAAATAATGTAAGTTATTTATTCTTTCTCTGTGGACTGGTACCGGTCCGCGGCCCGGGGTTGGGGACCACTGCTCTACACTGTCTCTGGGATCTGCCTCCCTTTCTCCCCAGGGGGGGTGATACCAACCCAAGATGCTCCTGCAGGAAAAGCCCTCCCCTCCTCCCCTGCAGTGCGCCCCGCCCCGCCCCACCCGGCTGCGCCCCACAGGACGGTTGCTTTGGTGAGTAAACACTCAACTTCTGCTCAACTGCCTCCCTCCAGTAACAGGAAATTCCTTACCTTCCAAGGCTTTTTTTATTTATTTATTTTTTATTTTATTTTTTTTACAGTTTTTGTGTTTTTTTTGTTTTTTTGTATTTTTTATTTATTCATTTTAGAGAGAGAGAGAGAGACAGACAGACAGAAAGGAGGAGCAGGAAGCATCAACTCCCATATGTGCCTTGACCAGGCAAGCCCAGGGTTTCGAACTGGCGACCTCAGTGTTTCCAGGTCGACACTTTATCCACTGCGCCACCACAGGTCAGGCCTTCCAAGGCTTTTTAAAAAGCCACCACTACTTGAGGATAGTTCTAGAATGTTATTTCTTTGATCCCTCTGGTGTTCCCCAGAAGGGCTCAGCTCCCCCCAAGATTTGCAAACAGCTGCCTGACTCAGCTCTTACAACTCCTCCACCTCCTTCCCTGGGGCTCCACCTTCCCCTGTTCCTTCAAGGTCTCTTGGGGGTTGCTCTCCGGCCTCTACCCTGAGCCCTCCTCAGCCACCTTCACACCAACCCAGGGACCGTGCCCAGCCCCATCACCACCCTTCTGGCTCTAAGCACCACTCTGCACCTGCCAACTTCATATTTTCCCCAGGATGTCTCACAGGCGAGCAGACCAAGCCTGGGCACCGGTACTACAATCACCTTTCCAGAACCTTCCACCGTTTCTCCCTCTTTACACTCTGCTGCTACCTCTAGATACCAACTCCACCCATCTCTGGGTCTTGCATCCCATTGCCTGGCTTCATTGCCTGGATTTTGTGTTCTACAATCCACCCAAGGTGGGTGGAAGCGTGGTTACCATGGTAAACGCAGGACAAGGCAAACGATCCTATCACACCAGACTGCAAAAACCTCCAATGTTATAAGAGAAAGCTTGAGTCAGCAGGGTTTGGGTCAAGGCCTTTTATAATTAACTCTGGCCTCATTCTTTTGCTACCCCCCTCCCCTACCGCCCTACAAACCCTGCCCAACCCCGTTCAGGCTCCAGAACAGCACAGACCTGGGTGTGACTTGGCCTCTTTCAGCCTCACTGTGCTCAGATGCACAACAGGAATAATGGCAGAACTGACCTCACAGGCTGTGTGAAAGGCACAGGGCCTTGCAAGCCACGGGCTCAGCAAACGCTGAATGTGGTCATTTCATGGCCGCCCACCTTTGGGGCCCTGCTGCCCGTCTGGAGTCCCCCAGCTCCCTGGGGGAGGGGGGCTTGCCCTGACCCCTAGATGCAGCTGGTTCTCCTGGAAGAGGAGAAGAGTTGGAGCTTTGCCTGCAGGTAGCACTGAACTCTCAGGGCAGTGGCTGGGGCTCAAGAAATCAACATGGCTCCCTTCATATATCCTGGGAATCGACTTGCATGCTGACAAGCTTTCCACATATAAACCTTTCGGTCATCAACAGCAGTGGCCCTTCCACGGTGTCCACATCATGCATCCTTCTCAGTCCCTTACCATATTTCTAGCCCTCACTCCTAGCACCCCGACTCCAACAGCCCTTTAGCCCCGTTCGGACCTCTAGTCCTTCGCTCTAGTCGCCCTCTGAGATTCAGCAGAGGGGCTCTAGCACAAGCCCTCAGCACTGCCTCTGTTGCCCACCCTGTTTCTTGGGGGGGGGTGTACCACCCCTTTTGCCATTCTTCCCACCCTCTCTGCTACATCACTCCTTTATCGCTCTAAAATCAAGCTATTGCTATTCCCACTTCTAAAACCTTCTTCTGATCCCGTGTCACCCTGCACTTCCCTCTCCATCTCTCTTCTGCTCCTGAAAGGCCATCTGTCCCCGTTAAGTTCCATTTCTCTTCTCTCCTTTCCTGAGCCCACTACTCCACAGGTCAGCACCCACCTGAACCTGCTCTCAACCAGGCCTCCTGGGACCTCTGAGTTGCTCAGCCCACAGTCCCATTTCTCTTCTCTCCTTTCCTGAGCCCACTACTCCACAGGTCAGCACCCACCTGAACCTGCTCTCAACCAGGCCTCCTGGGACCTCTGAGTTGCTCAGCCCACAGTCCCATTTTAGGTCTGGGGTACTTGGCCTCTCAGCAGCATTTGGCCCAGGTGACCCCTCTCCTGCAAGTTTTTCAGCTGGCTTCCAGGACCGACTCCCTCCAGGTGATCCACCTGTCTCCCCTCATTTCCCCAACACCTAAACGCTAGAATGCCCCAGGGCTTATCAGACCCCCTCCGACTGGACTGTTCTCATCCTCACTGTGATCTGGTTTCGTAACCTTTTAATGATGAAAACAATTTTTTGTTTATTTTATTGATTTTAGAGAGAAAGAGAGCAGGAGAGAGACAGGAGCATCTGTTCCTGTATGTGTCCTGACCAAGGATCAAACCGGCAACCTCTGTGTTTTGGGACAATGCTCTAACCCAGTGGTCCCCAACCTTTTTTGGGCCACAGACCGGTTTAATGTCAGAAAATATTTTCACGGACCGGCCTTTAGGGTGGGACGGATAAATGTATCATGTGACTGAGACAAGCGTCAAGAGTGAGTCTTAGATGGATGAAACAGAGGGAATCTGGTCATTAAAAAAAAATAAGCCCTGGCCGGTTGGCTCAGCGGTAGAGCATCGGCCTAGCGTGCGGAGGACCCGGGTTCGATTCCCGGCCAGGGCACACAGGAGAAGCACCCATTTGCTTCTCCACCCCTCCGCTGCGCTTTCCCTCTCTATCTCTCTCTTCCCCTCCCGCAGCCAAGGCTCCATTGGAGCAAAGATGGCCCAGGCGCTGGGGATGGCTCTGTGGCCTCTGCCCCAGGCGCTAGAGTGGCTCTGGTCGCAACATGGCGACGCCCAGGATGGGCAGAGCATCGCCCCCTGGTGGGCAGAGCGTCGCCCCTGGTGGGCGTGCCGGGTGGATCCCGGTCGGGCGCATGCGGGAGTCTGTCTGACTGTCTCTCCCTGTTTCCAGCTTCAGAAAAATGAAAAAAAAAAAGAAAAAAAAAGAAAAAAAAAAAAAGAAAACATCATTCAGCCTGACCTGTGGTGGCGCAGTGGATAAAGCGTCAACCTGGAAACGCTGAAGTTGCCGGTTCAAAACCCTGGGCTTGCCTGGTCAAGGCACATATGGGAGTTGATGCTTCTTGCTCCTCCCCCTTCTCTCTCTCTCTCTCTCTCTCTTCCCTTTCTATAATGAATAAATCTTAAAAAAAATTAAAAAAATAAAACATCGTTCAGACTTAAATATAAATAAAACGGAAATAATGTAAGTTATTTATTCTTTCTCTGCGACTGGTACCAAATGGCCCATGGACCGGTACCAGTCCGCGGCCCGGGGGTTGGGGACCACTGCTCTTACCAACTGAACTCTCTGGCCAGTTTCATGACTTAAATACAGAATGGCTCCTGGCTGCACATGTCTAGCAGGACCCTTCCTGATTTGTAGAAACAACTGTCTGACCAGCCTGTCTACCTGGGAATCAAACTTGCCCAGCTCTCAGATCCTGCCCCCTATTTGTCTCCAGCTGCTCGGGACAAAAATCTCGATGTTGTGGGGGTTCAAAACGACTCACCCCTAGATGTGCCTCTGTGGTACGCAGACTGTTCTGAGCTAAAAGTAACTTTACTGCAGGCTCCAGAGAAACTACTGCCCCTCCCTTAACTACCTAGAAGAACTTGAATTAGGGAGCTTGCCCATAATAAGCGATTATTGGAGATAACTTCTTTTGAACTATCTATAGGGCAGGGCAAACCTGTCATCCTGCAATAAGCCTTTGAAGCCCCCAAGGTGTATTACCTCATCCCTAGCCCAGGATGTCGTATATACCTCAATCCCTCTTTCTATCTTTGAACCTCTCTTACATGTGGGGCCTCTTACTCTTTCATGTGTGCACATTCCATAAATATGTTTTGTGGGTTTTTTTTGTATTTTTCTGAAGTGAGAAGTAGAGAGGCAGAGAGACAGACTCCCGCATGGGCCCGACCGGGATCCACTCAGCACGCCCACTAGGGGGTGATGCTCTGCCCATCTGGGCCGTTGCTCCGTTGCAACCTGAGCCATTCTAACGCCTGAGGTGGAGGCCACAGAGCCATCCTCAGCACCTGGGCCAACTTTGCTCCAATGGAGCCCTGGCTGTGGGAGGGGAAGAGAGACAGAGAGGAAGGAGAGGGGGAGGGGTGGAGAAGCAGATGGGCACCTCTCCTGTGCACTCTGGCTGGGAATTGAACCCAGGACTTCCACATGCCACGCCGACACTCTACCACTGAGCCAACTGGCCAGGGACAATATGTTTTTTTTTTTTTTTTTTTAAGATGTTATTTATTGTTTTTACAGAGAGGAGGGTGGGGGACAAGAAGTATGTAGTTGCTTCACTGGCTGCTTGTCGTATGTGCCTTGACAGGTAAACTCAGGGTTTCGAACCAATGATCTCAACATTCCAGGTCGACATTTTATCCACTGTGCCACCACAGGTCAGGCAAATATGCATGTATTAAAATATGGTTTTACTCTCTTGCTAATCTGTCTCATGTCTGTTTAATTATTAGATCAGCCAGAAGAACCTTGAGGGTAGAGGCAAGTTTGTTCCTCCCCCATGTCATCATTGTCCTCTCTCTTTTTCTCACACTCCATATCCACTATATCAGCAATCTTGTTGGCTCTACTTTCAAAATATGTCCAACCCTGGCCAGTTAGCTCAGTCAGTTAGAACGCTGTCCTGAAACACCAAGGTTAAAGGTTTGATTCCTGGTCAAGGCACATATGGGAAGCAGCTAACGAACGCACAACTAAGTAGAACAACATGTAAGTGCTTCTTTCTCTCTTCCTTCCTGTCTCTGTCTCTCTAAATATCAATCATTTTTTAAAAAGCCTAATCTCTAAATGCAGTCACATTGTGGACTGGGGCTTCAACATTAAAAAAAAAAAAAAAGGTCCTGGCCGGTTGGCTCAGCGGTAGAGCGTCGGCCTGGCGTGCGGGGGACCCGGGTTCGATTCCTGGCCAGGGCACATGGGAGAGGCGCCCATTTGCTTCTCCACCCCCCCCCTCCTTCCTCTCTCTCTCTTCCCCTCCTGCAGCCGAGGCTCCATTGGAGCAGGGATGGCCCGGGCGCTGGGGATGGCTCCTTGGCTTCTGCCCCAGGCGCTAGAGTGGCTCTGGTCACGGCAGAGCGACGCCCCAGAGGGGCAGAGCATCGCCCCCTGGTGGGCAGAGCGCCGCCCCTGGTGGGCATGTTGGGTGGATCCCAGTCGGGCGCATGCGGGAGTCTGTCTGTCTCTCCCCGTTTCCAGCTTCAGAAAAAGAAAAGAAAAAAAAAAAAGTCCAGGGCCCAAAGGCCTTTGCAGTGACTGCCCCACACCCTGAATTTCTACTTGGCTTAACCCTCACTTCTTTTAGACATTAATTCTATCTGTTGTCCTCTCAACAGATAGTTCTCTATTTTATTTGTCTCCCTGGCACTAGTCACTATTGAACATGATACTATTCCTTCTTATTTCTCTGTCTCCCCCACTAGAATATAAGCACCACAAAGTAATGATTTTTGTATATTTTGAATTCCTATATCTTGCTTGACACTAAGCAGGCACTCAATAAATTTCTGTTGTACCAATGAATAAATCCAAAGGATTGTGAGCCGAAGGGTTAGATAGGTAGGACCAATGTTATGGATGTTGGAAGCCAGAAGGGGGCAGCAAAGAGCCACTCAGTATGGATGAAAGATGAGGGCGGAGAGAGCAGGAGCTGTGTGCTGAGTGACCCCGAGCAAATTCCTTAACCTCTCTGAGTCTCAGTTTCTTCCAGTAAGACAGGTTATTGGGGGAGATCACATATGCTGGTATGGAAGGCTTTGTAATTGGCAAATCGTAAGCATGATGTGGATACTAGGTGTCCACAATGTGAGGAGTTGCCTGAATGTCCACTGTTAGGGGACAGGGTAGTTATAGAACTACGATGCAGCCTGACGAGGGAAGAGTATAAAGCGTTTTAAAGACATGGGGAGGATGTGAGGGCGGTCTGGCTGGCTTGGCGGGTGTCCCCTTCCTTCCTCCCTCACCCCTCCATGTGCGTCCCCTCCTGAAGCTGCGCACTCAGTCGGAGAGGACGACCTTCCCCGACACAGGCGAGGACCGCTCTTCGGTCAAGAGCATACGAGTAGCTGCGCTGCGCTGCCCTGCTGGAACCTCCGAGCAAGTCTCAAAGACATAGGGAAATGCTGATGTTTTAGGTGTGCGTGTATATAAATTTTATAGAAAGAATAACAATGAGATGTAAAATTAATAAGCTTGTGGGAAAATCTGGAAGAAAAGTATCATAAAACTGAACAGCCATCTGGGCAGTTAGATTTCCCTATTTTCAAAAATTTCACCATGGGTACGTATTTGCGATTCCTTTTAGGTTTTTATGACCTAATAGAAGGATGCCTCTGGCTGTTACTACACCCACTACTTGGGCAGAAGCCCACTTACTCCTTCCTTAGTCACCACTGCTTCTTCCAGCAGATCCTGAACAGCTTCCTTTGCTGACCCAGATTTTTGAGACCCCAGGCCCCTTTGGGTTTTGGGAGTCACCTTGACTTAAGCACAGGGGGTGATAGGAGGCTCACCCAAAGCCCCCTTCCCCATAGCAAGCACATCTGCCATGCTCTGCACTTGCCTGCTGGGGGCCCAATGACCTGTGGCCTCTGGTGCTATCTGTTCTTGAGAACAGGATGCCTGTGGCTCGGCGGGCTGAGATGTCTCATTGCTGTCTCCGGCCACTGACCTCTCTGGCCCCTGGCCCAGTCTCCCTACTTGAACCCAGTGCTACTGCATGCAGGTGGCTGAGGTGGGGAGCAGCCCAGCAAGGTGGCAAGGAACTACCAATGGTGTGCGCCTCTCCCAGTCGCACTGGCTGGGGCCCCTGGGGTCAGGCCTGGGTTATCTTGGCCTCTTGAAATTAGGGCTGGAGCTCATTCTAGGACAAGTGGGGGGCCTGGCGTGACCATACCTCTGCAGTCCCAGACTCCTGCAGCCTGAATGCCCATCCCTGAGGGGTCCTGTGAAGCCCCTGGCCCACAGCCTTCTGGACCGGAGGCCTGAAACCCTCCCCGTCCTCCAAGGCTCAGTCTGAGCCTGCCTCCTTCTTCAGCCAGGCGCCTGCCGCCACTCAGCACGAGCTGGAATGGCTACCAGACACCAGTGTGGAAACTGAGCCCTGAGGACAGATGTGTACCCAGGTGGGACAATACTAAAGGCCACTTTAGACTCAGAACAGAACTGGCCCAGGAAGGGCTGTACCCTTGCTCTGCTCTACACCAGCCTCCTGTTCCTGGCTGCCTTGTAGAAAGCCCCAGATTTAATGACCAATTTATCTTCAAAGCAGAGTTTCCTTCTTTACAATTCACCTTCTCAGCATGTTTCTGTTAGGAAAGGCTTCTATGGGAGCCTTCAATAAATGACCTAGAAAATCTGAGAGCCCTCCTCGAAGGGGCCCTTTCTCTCCCTAGGGAAGTTCTCCGCCTTCCGCCAGCACCTGTTTCTGCCCTCCCACTGACCTGACTTCCCCAAGCATGGGGCAGCTCGTGTCTGACCCCCTGCAGAGGTGGGCTTCATGGAAGGATCCAGGCCCTGAAGGGGGGCCTTAATGGGCAGAAGCAGCAAGAGGCATCTCTCCAGTCAGCTGAGAGGACAGTTATCCATGCATGTCTTCGGGGTACCAGTCGGGACACATGACATTCAAGACCCCCACCCCCTCTCTTCTTGGCACTATGAAACCCTCTGGAACTTTCACACAGTCCAGGGAAAAGGGGATCCTAGGTGGACTCAGATTCAAAGTTTCTGCCACTGTGTAATGGGGTTTTTTAGGTAGAAATCTAGTTCAATTTTAGAATAAAAAGAAAGCTCACAAATCTTACGCTTCTGAATTAGCAGACTAAAGTCCATTCCATGTTTTTAGAAGATAACGAAAGAGGAAAAAAAAAAGTCTGCTAGGAAAAGGTCTGCCTCTCTGTCATGACACACTACGAGCACGGGTTCCATCCCTTACTGGTGCCCGTCATGTCTCCTGGACACCTGGGTACCCTGGGTCAGCACCACATAGAGCCCGGGGGATAATAATCCCCCCACCCCCACTGACTAAGTGCTTCCCACAGCTATCCATGGCTGAAGGCTTTACAAACATCTCACTGGAGAGTCAGGACAAAGCTCCCCCTCCCCCTACGCAACAGGGTGAAACTGTCCTCAGAGCTCACCCACCGCCACCCACCATTTGTCCAATTCAGACCACGTGGGGAAGCAGGTATGACTATCTCCATCTTACAGACGAGGAAGTGTAGGCTAAAGGATGCAAAATAACAAGCTCAGTCACATGGCTAATATAAGGGGTGCAGCGATCTGAACCAGGTCTCTCTGAGCCCCAGCCTGTGCTTTCCCATGGCCCATGACATGTTGCCCAGAGAGCACTGGTGACCCCTCCACATGTGCAGGGCACCTGGTAACGTTCCGCCTCCCTGAGCTCCTGTTCCAGTATCACCCTCAGAGGCTGGCCTGTATCGGGCTTCAGTGATTTTCTCATGGAAGGTTTCAAACAGCTATTTCTGGAGCAGGAACAGTACTCAGTGACCTCTAGTGAACCCTCAGAGGCTCCTGTGAGCCTGGACACCTTCCCAGCCCAGCATGACGAGTGGCATGAGTAGGATGGGAGCTGGCTTGCAAGCCAGTCTGCCTGGCCCCTCCAGGTTGCCACCTGGTCCAGGCTGCCAATGCCTGGAAAGGCGCTGGCAGTTCCACCCCTGAGGGCTGGGGCCAGGGCCACTTTCCCACCTCCTCTTCCAGGCAGCCTGCCATCCTCTCCTACACCATGTGGGCAGAGAAAGCATTTCCAAGGCCTCTCTCTGTACACAGAGGGGGCAAAGGGAAGGCCAATGGGTGGGTGGTCAGGCAGATTGGCATAGAGACTGGGGGATGCTGGGGGATGATGGCTAAGATTCCAGAAGCTGTTCAAACAGTGAAGATGAGCCGCTGAGCTCTCGTGGCTGGAGGGTAAGCCCCGGTCATCAAAGCAGTCACCCCCAGGACCCAGGAGCACTGTGGTCTGTGCGAAGGCCCCTGGCTGACCCTCTGCCCCAAGTATTTCTCTCTAAAGCCTGACACTGCATTATTCGTGGCTGCTCTGAATTACAAACCACCTGCCCGTAATCTGCGGGCCTCCCTGACAGAATGCAGGGAGCCAGGCTTTGGAGCCAACAGTTTCTTCACTACGGGTGGGGCATCCCAGGCAAGTCACTGAAGTCCTGTTGGGACTCCATAAAAAGGGAACAGAAAAAGGTAACAGAGCAAAATGCTGAACTTACGGGCCAGCACACTTCAGGTCTCATAAATGACTTTTCCTTTGCTGCTTCCCAAACTCATTAAAAATGTACAGGTTCCTTTTCAGTCCTCCAAGGGGACCCTTCCACCCAGGGAAGAGGGGCTGGGGAGCAGGGGGGCGCAGAGGGGAGCGGAGGGGCGGCCGCCTCACTCTGTGTCTATTCTCCATCAGCAGAGGAGGCCTGGCCATGCTTCCTGCTGCTGCCCGTGGGATCGGGCCCAGCACTGACACCAACTTAGGCTGAAGCCCAAGTCAGGGCAGGTAGTGGCAGGAAGCTGACTCAGTGGCACCAGCACTGATGTCTATCAGCCCTGGAGCCGGGAGAGTGAACCACAGACTGCCAACCATGGTCCTGGAGCAAGGCAGGTCCACAGAAGGCCAAGTGGCCTGGGGGGATGGGCTGGTGTTCCAGGGAAAATGTGTTCTGGTGCCCAGGGTCAGTGAGAAGGGAGCGGTGCCACTCCGTCGGCCTGTGGTGTTCTCGTGAGCATCTGAGCACCCATTTCCCTAGCCTGCCCCTGCTGCCCCCAGCTTGCTTCCTGGGGAGGCAAGCTGTGGTCGCTGCAATCGGGGGGCCCTCGTCCGCCTCTCCAAGAGTACTGGCCTTAAGGCCACCTGCTGGTCATGTGATGCAGGGACAATGACCACTAAAACCCCGACCCTCAGTTTACCCCAGTGAGTCAGGCTTTTGCGCCTATCTCACAGGTCCGAGGAGTCATCGTGACGCCTCCTCTGTGTCTGTCGTTGTAACCCTAGTGCCTAGAACACTGCTGGCCCTAGGAGAGCCTCAGAAACATGTGTAAAATGAGCCCACATGAGGCGGGTCTGACATCCACTAATCCCCAAAGGACTAGGTAGCACTTTGCTACCTCCACCATCTCTACCTTGCTGACACCAGCCCATCGTTTCCTCACCTCGGAGAGCTCTGGGAAATCATCTGGGGGTGGGCCTTAAGTCACCACTGCTTATCCTCCAAACAGCATTAAAAGTTCCAGCTGAGGCCTTCCTCTCTAGGAAACCCTTCCCGGCCACCTCTACTCCTGCTTCTCTAGCTGGTGGGGGCGGGGGCTACAGTCTACAGCAGCTGCCTCATCACTATACCCCTCAGGAAGTCTTGACCCCTCCAGCTCGATGGCCTCTTGACCCTCCTCCAGAAGCCCACCAAGCCAGGCCAGGGCACAGAGAGTGAACAGCTCCAGGGAGCAGGGCTCAGTGTACTTGCGGGTGGGTGACATGCATGTCTCTGGGACTGTGAAATCAGATGCCTGTCCTGCAGGAGTCCTCTGATCGGCTCACCCATTCCCAGCACACCGGCATGGCCTCCCCCAGGCCAGCTAGTCTGGGGTGGGCGTGCGGCGAGGGTAAGATGGCAAGGTTCCCCAGAGTGCTCACCAGGTGAGCTGTGTTGCCCCCACAGGGACAGTTGCTGTTCATTCAGGGTTTGGGAGGGTGAGGACACAGCCCATGGAGGAGATGGAGGGGGATGAATGCCTTGGAAGGCGGTCAGGACAGGCATTTTACCATCTCAGGCTGGGTGGGCACCCCTTATATCTTACTGTCAAACTGGCAGGTCCCCATAAAGACTTCCCTTCCTCTGAGGTTAGAGACCCACCCACCACCCACCTTACCTACTCACTGAGGGCAACCAGGCCCCTTCATCAGGAGGAGTGGGGGGCAGAGACCCAGCCCCTTCTTCTGGAACTTTGGCTGGGTGAAGTTTAAACGTCACTGGTGCCGCCCACCACCCCTTTTCTGCCCTAGGTTCCGGCTAGCCTTCCTCCTGCCCCCTGGGGGCAGTGGCCAGGTGAGGTGGAAGAACAGAAGGGCAGGGGCCTGGCTCCCACTTCGGGGCCCCACAACCTGTGTCCCACAGTAAGCTTGGCTGCAGCCTCCAGCACCATGGCCCCCAGCACCATGGCCGGGCCCCCATGCCAAGCAGCTCCACCCCCCCAGATAATGCCTCTTACCAGGCTTTGGGATGAGTCCTTGGAAAGGCCTGGAAGAGAAACAGACAGGGGAGTGTCAGTGGGAGGGCCAGGGGGCTCATTAGAAATGTCTGGGGCACATCT
This sequence comes from Saccopteryx bilineata, assembly GCF_036850765.1. Taxonomy (NCBI): domain Eukaryota; kingdom Metazoa; phylum Chordata; class Mammalia; order Chiroptera; family Emballonuridae; genus Saccopteryx; species Saccopteryx bilineata. The sequence goes on along the minus strand of NC_089493.1, from coordinate 267,216,582 downwards.
AAGATCTATTGCATCAGAACCTGCCATTTCAACAAGATGGCCAGTGATTTGTGTGCATGGGACACTGTGCAGGAAGAAGGTGACCAGGGTCTCCTGCTGGCTCACCCTGGATGGCTCTGTGACCTTGGGTAAATAACTTGTCTCCGTTTCCTCCCCTCCGGAGTGGGCCTAACGCCTCTCCCTGGGTGCTGGAATGCAGAGAGCAGGTGCTGTGGGCAGGCAGAGGTGCCCAGGAAGGCTGCCCCTGCTGTGGCAGTTGTGGTGTGGTGACTGGTCTCCCCTCTGCAGCGCCCTCTGCAACCCGGCTGGCCTGCAGTCCTTCCCCCACCCCCCAGGGCCTAGAATGGCACGGGGACAGCCACACTGTCCTGCAGGGAGGGAAGGACCAACCGAGGGAAAGGCCAAGGGTTCCCTGGTGCAAGCCCCCTGCCTCTGCTAGTCTTGCCTCCTCGTCCTTTCCCCCCGCATACCTGGTGACTGTGAACTTGATCTTGTCAGCCACTGCAAGGATCCTTTCCAGGTTTTGGGAGCCAAAGGTGCAGGGCTTTCGGAACGGGATTCCCGGGGGCAGCCCCTCAATGATCACCGAGCCGGGGTTACTCTTGATGCGCTTGTAGGGGACCTGGACCGGGTACTTGATGCCCAAGGCTTCCCCTGTGGATGACGGACAGAGAAAGCGTCGTTAGGAACCAGAGACAGTGCTAGTCTGTGGATGTGGAGGAGTGTGGAGTGCTCCGTGCACGAGTGTGAAAGAGAAATCTGTCATGTAGTACCAAGGAAAGGCACAGTTGGCGAGGGGCTGGGACTTACAGGGTGTGCCCTGCAGTGGGTTCGGGGTCGGGGTGTGGAGTCTGTGCCTGGGCTGGGCTGAGGAGTAGGCAGGGGATGTGCAGCAGCAGGTGCTGGGAAAGGGCAGTGGCTAACGTCTCCCAGTGTTCTAGCCTGAGAACCTGAAAGCTCACCTTGAGGGTGGTACCTGCGGGCACAGCTGGCCCTTCCCACAATGCCCCGCCCTCCATCAGCCCCAGGGTTCAGGACCGGCCTGGCCTGAGCAGGAAGACTGCATTTGGAAGCAAGGAAGGCAGCTTGAGGCCAGCCCGGCTGCAGCTCTTCCGTATCTGGGCACTGGCATCATTCCTGTCACCACGCCTCTGGAGGGCTGTGGCATGTCCATCCCAGGGACAGTGCTTTGTCTCACAGCTGGCCTAGGGGCAGTCCTGGGGTGAGGGTGGGGTGGCCACTGCTGCCCGACTCCCAGCCGAGGCCTGCCGCCTGCCGCCGGGGCCACCCGAGGCACTGGCCAGCTGGTCCTCCGGGGGTTCCTGCCCACAGGACCAAGGACCAGGTGCAGGCACTGCAGCCCTGGATGCTGGGAGGCTGCCTTGAACATTCCTAGCTCTCCCAGACTTAGATGGGGTCCCCCAACGGAGACCCACCAGATAGAGGGCTGAGCTCACTGTGACCCCCCCCCCCCCCCCGCCAAGGGGCTGGCTGAGAGCATCATCCTCAGGGTCACATATGCCCCTTTATAAAGCCATGCTGCAGAAATCTCCATAGGTGTTACACTAGGAAGAACAGCTTAACTTTTTCATGTAATAAACTAAGTTTTATCTGATGGACACACGGGGAATGGTAAGACTTGCTTCATTTCCCTTTTTGCTCTGACTCCCAGGGAACTCAGAGCCCTATATGTGCCCTGCTTCCAGCAAGTACACAATTGCTGAGTCTTCATGTCACCCCTGCTTCAGCCGGTTTGGTTTTACTTATTTACTTATTTTGGAGAGAAGAAAGGGGTGAGGGAGAGAGACAGGAACATCGATCTGTTCCTGTATGTGCCCTGACCGGGGACTGAACCGGCAACCTGTGCGCTTTGGGACGAAGTTCTAACCAACTGAGCTATCCAGCCAGAGCTAACCTCCTTTAGTTTGTTTTTGTTACTTGAGACCAAATAGCATCTTACCTGCTTCAAGTTTGTTTTCCTCAAGCCAGGACTAAGGGGAGGCCCCTGTCGTCCCCCCCCCACCCCCCCACCCCCCGCCAATCAGCACCAGCGATTCCCTCTCTGAGCACAGCTCGATTCTACCCACTTCTCTTCCCATACTGCAGCCAGGGCCCCGTCCAAGAGCATCACTCTGGCCTGAGCACCCACTCCAGCCTCTGAGCTGCCTCCACCGTCCACCTCGCCCTCCTGCACCCACTCACTTCCTTCACAGCACGCGGGACGATACTGCAAAAGTACAATGCGGCTCCAGTCACTCACTCTTCCCAGCAACGTACAAAGCTGACACCATGATGATCTGCTCTGTTTCCTGGCCAGCTCTATGGGGTCCCTGCTCCCCCAACTGCCACCTCCCAGCTTCAGCTTTCTCCTCTTCTTAGGACAAGCCTTAGGGCCTTTGCACATGTCATTACTTCAGCTCAAATGTCCTTCCTTCATATGCTGCTTAACTCCTTAACTACCCTTCCGCTCTTTCTTCAAAGAGGCCTCCCTGACCCCCGATTTAAAGTAAATACTCAAGTTACTCTCTCTTGAGCAGTTTGCTCTTTTCCTGCATGATCGTGGAACAAGTTTTCATTAATATCAGATTTTGCATGTAGTTGTTGAATGTCTCTTCTCACAGATCTAGGGGGCCCATGAGGGCAGGGACTGTGTGTTTTCTTTTTTGCTTTTTTTTTTTTTTTTAATTCATTTTAGAGAGGAGAGAGAGACAGAGAGGGAGAGAGACAGGAGAAAGAGACAGAGAGAGAGAAGGTGGGGAGGAGCTGGAAGCATCAACTCCCATATGAGCCTTGACCAGGCAAGCCCAGGGTTTCGAACCGGCGACCTCAGCATTTCCAGGTCGACGCTTTATCCACTGCACCACCACAGGTCAGAGGGACTGTGTGTTTTCTTCACTGCTGTATCTTCAGTGCCTGGCACATAGTAAGTGTTCCAGAAATATCTCAAAGTGGGTGAAGGTTTTCCTGGAGTTGACCACCATGGACCTGGGAAGCTCCTGCCTCTCTTCCCACCCTGTGGCTTCCCTCCACCCAGGCACCGGGGCTCACCATATTTCTTATTGAACAGATCCTGGACTTGCTCCCTCAGCGTGTTGGCGATGTCGATCCGGGAGAGTCTGGCGTCATAATTTTCTGCAAAGTGAAAAACAATTATGGATTTGGGTTGTTAAATTAAAAGGCACTTAGTGACTTTTAAGGAATATGATTTTCTAATTACGGGGACCTCCTTCTCTGGCAATTATCGGATCCTCGGAGTGGGCCCCTCCGAGTCCTTCAGCGCTAACATCTTGACAGAGATGTGTGTTTTTCCAGAAGGACGCACACTGTTGCGACAACAGCAGCAGATTGGAAATTAAGTTAATTGTTGACATTTGAAAACCACCACAGCCACAAATGAGCCCTGGAGGTGAAAGACACCATGCAGGGGACCAGTTCCTGAGCCATGGCGGGCTTGGAGCAGGGGAGACACGGGCTCAGATGACAGGGCGGGCCCCAGAGAGGCAGGGAGCTGGCCTAGCAGTGCCCAGTGGTCACTAACTCACCGTAGGGTGTTTGTTAAGGAGCCCGTATACCAGCATGTGCCAGAGGGACCACAGAGGGACCCCTGCCCTTGGGGAGATCACCCTGGCACTGCCTTGTAGAAAGAGAGAGGTGAGAGTGTGCACCTCAAGGTGTCTGGGTATGTGGGGGGACCCTAGTCAACTAAGAGGACAGGGTACGATGAGCCTGCGGTGCGGTGAGAGCCTCGACTCCCGCCATCACAGGAAGCAACCACCCCTCTGGGATCTGGGGCCTATCTCTCAGGGCCCCCCCACCTCCAGGCCTAGCCCCTTCTGCCACTGGTCTTGCTGACCCATCTTCTCCTCAGAGCCTGGCCCTGACCTGCTTCTCTTTCTCAGGTGTGGTCCACACCCCAGGCCTTGACTCGAGCCTTCCCCCTCTTCTCTCTCTCTCTCCACACTCACCTCTCCCCATTCCTTCTTGGCCCAGCCGCAGTCCCCTCCTCGAGAGAGGCCCCTTGCCCTTGCTGACCCCGCCCTCCTCTGATTTCAAAGCAGTACGGGCAAGGCTGAATGCCTAACAGGCAGTGGGCAGGCCAGCTGACTCCCCAGATGGCAGTGGGTGGCTCCTGTACCCCGCAGAACCCCCACCTGCCCAAAGCCCCCATGGAGCCTCTTACCCAGAGCTGGCAGTCTACAGCCCTGTCCCCCTGCCAGCCCCACCCCCAGCCTGGCCCTTCAAACCCAAGCCAGGTCAAGGTCATGGTGCTGGGACAGTTGACCCCATCCTGAGCTGCAACCTTACCTTGAAAGCCCTGTCTCTTCAGGCTCTCGTCCACAAAAGTGTCCCCGGAATCCCTCTCTGGGGGCGGGGGGGAGAGAAGCCAGGGTGAGCAGGCAGCTAGCTCCTGAGACCCAGGGACAAAGGTGGGGGTAAGCCCGATGGGGAGGGCAGTGGGGGAATGCCAGGGGAGGACAGAAGCAGCAGGAGGGATGGTGGCAGAGGCCTGAGACCCCTCCCTTGTCCGGCCCGCACCTTAGCCCCTAACCCTGTGCAGGGTACCTTGGCTGTCCGTGATGGGCTCTTTCACTCCTTCAGTGAGAAGCTCAGGCCTGGAAAATACAAGTGGGGCTGTCACCGAGGTCCCTCCAAGCCTTCCTAGTACTGCACAGCCCTTCCCCCTGGGTCTCAGTCTACACACCTGTGCAATGGGCCCTTCTGCCTCTGGACAGTCCAGGTCAGGGGTCCCTGCCCCCCACTCCCCCACGGAGCTGTCCTGCTGATCTACGTGTGAGATGTGATGTGCTGTACTGGGCTCTGACAACTTAGCTGGCAGTGAGAGCGGCTTGGTCCTGGCCCAGTGGGAATGACATCCTCACTCTCAGTCCCAGGATGCCATATGACTGCCACTGTCCAGAGCCAGAGCACACTGGATGTGGGGTCCCCATGGAGCCAATCTTAAGTGTAAAAGCTGTTGGGGATGACCATGTGGCAAGTTCTTGGAGGCATAAAGAAGGCCTGAGGTTTCTGGCTGACAACAGAGAGCTGCCATTTTACTTTGGAATCAGGGGCCTTGGGGACCAGGCCCAGCTTTCCACTAGTGTCTGTACCTACAGAAAGTCCACAAAGTCTTTCCCAGACATGAGGTAACCCACCCAATGTCCTTCAGGTAGGTAATGTTTCCACCACCCCGTTTCCAGGATGAGGAGACTGAGGCATCAGGAAGGTGAGTAACATGCCCGAGACTGCATAGCTCAAGGGGAAGAGTTCAAATTAGGTGCCCCTCTCCCCAACTAGACCTCTGTTTTCTCACACGAAAAGGGTTGTAATAACCCTGTACTGGCCAAGTAGAGGGGAGTAGGCCTTACAAATCCAAGTTTGAGGCAACAACGCAGGGCCACGGAAGATACTTTGGCCTGGGAGTGGGGGGGGTCAGCTGCTGACACTTCTAGGTGACTGTGGGGACATCATTCCACCTCTGAGCCTCAGTTTCCTCTTAAGAAGAAGGAGGAGAGGTAGTGGTGGGGTCTAAATACAGTCTGAGGCCTTTTCCAGCTCCTGAGCCTGTGGGCCAAGGCAGGGCTGTGCCTCCTCCCTCCCCAGGAGCCGGCTCGGTGCCAGGCCCTGAGCTGATGCCCAGATGCCTGCTGCCAGGACAGACATCGAGTCCTCTGAGAGCCTGGCCTTTGGCCTCACTCCCAGGCGGGGTCTCTGTGTCGCCGCCCGGCCACCTCTGTGATGGAGAGCTCCGCACCTTGGTGGGCAGCCTCCGAGCAGATGCGCCCTCACGCTAGACCCCGGTCCAGCATCCCTCCTTTCGGGAGGTTTAAAGGAGTGGTTCTGTTACGTAGAACCACCTCCATGTCCTCTCAGCCCTCCTCGGGCCAGCCTGCCTCCCCAGTGTCCTTAGCCAGCCAGACTCCAGACCCCCACCACCCTGACCGGTCTGCTCTGGCTGGACAAGGCTGGACTGAAAACAGGGCATTGAGAATCTGTCTGGTCTTTGTCCCTGGTTCCTGGGACAGAACTTCTAAATCTTTGGAATTTCTTGGTGTGATAAAGAGTATCTCTGTTATTCATGGTGAGACTCTTGGGATCACACCTATGTTTATGCTAATGAGCTGACTCAGGATTCAGGAAGAACAACCATGTGATTAGAGGCCTGGGGCTTTGTGCCACCTGATATTAGCTCAACTTCCTGACTTCTAGGGAGGGGAGAGGCTGGAAACTGAGTTCAATCACATGGCCAATAATCTACCCAAGCCTGCATAATGCATCCCAGTAAGAACTGTAGACACTGAAGCTCGGTGGAGCTTCCTGGTTGGTGAACAAATGAATGTGCTGAGAGGGTCATGTGCCCTGCGTTCATGGAAGAGGGCATGGAAGCTGTGTCTAGTGCCCTTCCAGACCTCACCCTCTGTGTCTCTTCAGTTGGCTGGTCCTAATCTGTATCCTTTCCATAAAACTGTAATCTTAATACAGCTTATCCTGAGTTCTGTGGGTTTTTCCAGCGAATTATTTTTTTTTTTTTTAATTTATTCATTTTTAGAGAGGAGAGAGAGGGGGAGAGAGAGAAACAGAGAGAGAGAAGTGGGGAGGAGCTGGAAGCATCAACTCCCATATGTGCCTTGACCAGGCAAGCCCAGGGTTTCGAACCGGCGACCTCAGCATTTCCAGGTCGACACTTTATCCACTGCGCCACCACAGGTCAGGCTCCAGCGAATTATTGAACCTGGGGGAAGTCATAGGGAGCCAGTTGCTCAGAAGTGTAGGTGGCCCAGGGCCCTTAAATTGTGGCTGGAGTCTGAAGTGAAGGTGTTCTTGTTGGGGCCTGTGCCCTGAATCGGTGGGATCTGCTAACTCTGGGTGGTCAGCACCAAAACTGCAGTACATTCAGCCGGAACCTTCCACCACCACGTTCCTGGACCTCCTTCTCCCACCCATGAGAATCTATCTACCCATGGTTTGAAATTTCCTAAGGTATTTTCCCCCTAAGGGTTTTTTAACTTTGGAGAATTTGATAAAAGCAAGGGACCTTCTCTCTAGAAAAATACACAAAAGAATACAAAAATTTTGCATATAAGTTCAAGGATCTGGGTTACTAGTACTTTTTGACCAAAGGTTTAAAAAGTTTTTTGTTTGTTTGTTTTTTTTTGCTTTGTTTTTGTTTTGTATTTTTCTGAAGCTGGAAATGGGGAGAGACAGTCAGACAGACTCCTGCATGCGCCCAACCGGGATCCACCCGGCACGCCCACCAGGGGGGATGCTCTGCCCCTCCAGGGCGTCGCTCTGTCGTGACCAGAGCCACTCTAGTGCCTGGGGCAGAGGCCAAGGAGCCATCCCCAGCGCCCGGGCCATCTTTGCTCCAATGGAGCCTCGGCTGCGGGAGGGGAAGAGAGAAACAGAGAGGAAGGAGAGGGGGAGGGGTGGAGAAGCAGATGGGCGCCTCTCCTGTGTTCCCTGGCCGGGAATCGAACCCGGGACCTCTGCATGCCAGGCCGACGCTCTACCACTGAGCCAACCGGCCAGGGCCTAGAAAGTTTTAATTTGATTTTGTGCCAACTCGAATGAACAGGTATTGGCTAATCGACCTTTCGGCTAAAATCAAGTGTCTAATTAACAGGTAGCGGTTGTCTGGAGTATTGTTTAGAAAGATGTGGAGGTCAGATTCAGGCAGAAAGAGTGTCAATCCATTAGTAATATCTCCCGCAGGTAATAATTTCTCAGTTATATAAAACATTTATATTTTTATGGACTGAACTGTGTCCCCCCTAAATTTCATATGCTGAAACCCTAACCCCCAATACCTCAGAATGTGACTGTATTGGAAAATAGGGTCTTTTTTAAAGAGGTGATTAAATTTAAATGAGGACATTAGGATGGGCCCCAATCCGTCTGACTGACATCCTTATAAGAAGAGGAGACTAGGTCATGCAGAGAGAGACACCAGAAGTGCGTATGCACAGAGAAAAGACCATCTGAATACACAGCAAGGAGGTGGCCGTCTGTGAGCCAAGGAGAGAGGCCTTGGGAGAAACTAAACCTGCCAACAACCTGATCTTGAACATCTAGCCTCCACAGTTTTGTTTTGTTTTAAGATTTTATTGGCTTGACTTATACTGCCACAGTAGATAAAGCATCGACCTGGAACGCTGAGGTCACTGGTTCGAAACCCTGGGCTTGCCCGGTCAAGGCACATACAGGAAGGAACTACTACGAGCTGATGCTTGCCACTTCTGCCCCCCTTTTTCTCTCTCTTTCCTCTCTCTAAAAATCAATAAAATCCAAATGATAACGGAACACTGATTTTACAGCGGGATGGGGAAGCAAGAAGTATCAATCGATAGTTTCTTCACTTTAGTTGTTCATTGTCATATGTGCCTTGACCGGGCAAGCCCAGGGTTTCAAACTGGTGACCCAGCCACTGTGCCACCACAGAATTGAAAGAAATAAGTTTCTGTTGTTTAAGCCACCTAGTCTGTAGTGCTTCGTTATGGCGGCCCCAGCAAACTAACGTTCACACGTACATACATACATAAGACATTTATATACATGCTTTATGGTATTTTACATACCATAAAAATCACTTTTAAAGTATGCCAATCCAAGAAATGACGACATCAGATCATTTACAACAAAATGGTGGGATCTCGATAACATTATACGGAGTGAACTAAGTAAATCAGAAAAAACCAAGAACTGCATGATTCCATACATCGGTGGGACATAAAAACAAGACTAAGAGACATGGACAAGAGTGTGGTGGTGGCCTGGCCGGTTGGCTCAGCGGTAGAGCGTCGGCCTGGCGTGTGGGGGACCCGAGTTCGATTCCCGGCCAGGGCACATAGGAGAAGCGCCCATTTGCTTCTCCACCCCCACCCCCCTCCTTCCTCTCTGTCTCTCTCTTCCCCTCCCGCAGCAAGGCTCCATTGGAGCAAAGATGGCCCGGGCACTGGGGATGGCTCCTTGGCCTCTGCCCCAGGCGCTAGAGTGGCTCTGGTCGCGGCAGAGCAACCCCCCGGAGGGGCAGAGCATCGCCCCCTGGTGGGCAAAGCGTCGCTCCTGGTGGGCGTGCCGGGTGGATCCCGGTTGGGCACATGCGGGAGTCTGTCTGGCTGTCTCTCCCCATTCCCAGCTTCAGAAAAGTACAAAAAAAGAAAAAGAAAAAAAAAAAAAAAGAGTGTGGTGGTTACGGGGGGGGGGGGGTACAAAGAAAACTAGGTGGAAGGTGACGGAGGACAATCTGACTTTGGGTGATGGGTATGCAACATAATTGAAGGACAAGATAACCTGGTCATGTTTTCTTTGAATATATGTACCCTGATTTATTGATGTCACCCCATTAAAATTAATAAAAATGTATTTATAAATAAAAAAAAGTATGCCAATCTGTAGTGTTTAGTATATTCACAAAATTATTTATGTAGCCATACTTCTATCTAATGCTAGCACATCCCAAATGTATCCTTTTTTAAAGTGAGATTAATGAGAACTGGCTATTTTTCACTTAATAGTCCCCACAGTATTTTTGGTAATTTTTATACTGAGGAACAACAAAATAAAGATACCCAAGTGTTCAATCTCTCTCCTTGAATCATTTCTTAAAATCACCTCAACTAGTCTTCAGTCCCGTCACCCTACCTGCTGGATTTGACGAGGCTAATCACTCTCCTATGTACGTCGCTTTCTTCACGTGGCTTTCAGGAAACTGGAATTACACTCACTGTTTAAAAACTACTCTATTTTTAAATAAATGAACGCATATAGAACCACATGGATGAATCTCAAAAGCTTAGTGAAAGAAGCCAGACGCCAAAGGTTGCACACTGTGTCCGTCACATTGACGTGACAGTCTAGAAAAGGCAAATGATAATGGAACGTTGATTAGTGGCTGCCAGGGACTAGGGCTGCCAACAAGGGGGCACAGGAAAGTTTTTGGAAACTGCTTCGTCGCTTGATTGCAGTGGTGGTTCATGTGATGGATGAGTCTAAGTTCAAAGAGTTGTACATTTTAAAAAGGTGAATTTTGGCCCTGGCCTGGTAGCTACATTGGTTCGAGTGTTGTTCTGATTCACCAAAATTTTAAGTTCAATCCTTGGTCAGGGCACATACAAGAATTAACTAAGAAATGCATAAGTAGGCCCTGGCTGGTTGGCTCAGCGGTGGGACGTCAGCCTGGCGTGTGGAAGCCCCAGGTTTGATTCTCGGTCAGGGCACACAGGGGAAGCAACCATCTGTTTCTCCACACACACCCCTCTCTTCCAGTCCTGCAGCCATGGCTCGAATAAGCAAATTGGCCCTGGTGCTGAGGATGGCTCCATGGCCTCAGCTTAGGTACTATAAAATAGCTTTGTTGTCAAGCAATGGAGCATCAGCCCCAGATGGGTACTGCCAGGTGGACCCCAGTCGGGGCACATATGGGAGTCACTTGCTACTGATTTGGCTCCTACCTTCGAGCTGCCAAGTGCTTTTGGTTCTGGGTTTAAGGAACAACGATGGCAAGCTGTCTCCATGTACTATGTCCCTCCTGAATGCTGACAGCTCCCAATGATCTGTCTCCACCCTGACATCACCACTGAGCATTGAGATTGTGAGTCCTGTTATCCACATGCTGTCCATCTCTGGAAGCCCCAACACATCTCAAACATAACACACGTCAGACCCAACTATTGCCTGCATCCTCCACATCGTCTCCATTTCAGAAAGTGGCATCTCTGCCAGCCCAGTTGCTCAGCCTAGTACCTTAGAGTCATTCAGGCCTCTATTCCTCTCACTCCCCATATCTAACATACTACCAGCAAATTCTTTAAAATTGTGCCTGAATCTGACAACTTTCAATACTTCCACCCTACCTTTATCCAATTCAAGCTGCTGCCCTGTCCCTGGGCCAGTGTAAAGCCTCCTTGCTGATCCCAGCTTCTGCCCTTGCCTATCCCCCCCAGAGTCCCTTTTGCCTCACAGCTAGAAAATTTAAAAAAATTAAAAATAAAAAAGACCAGATCATATCACCCTCCTCAAAACCTTCTAGTGAGTTCTCATTAAGTTTGAAATAAAATCCAAACTCTTTCAACCAGCCCAACACCCTGTATAATCTAGTCCCTGCGATCTCTTGGGCCTCACCATTTACCACTCCTCCCTTACTAGTCTCAAACATGCAAGTGTGTCCCTGCCTCAGGGCCTTTGCACCTACGGTTCCCTGTACACTCTTCCGCCAGATACTGACATGGCTTGCTTCACTGGGTCTCTGTTTCAATGTCACATCCTTAGATAGGTTCCTCCTTACCCTCGCCTGTCCCTTTACCCTTCATTATAGCACTTATCTCTACCTGATGTTATATTGTCATTTTATTTGGTGAGATTGGCCAACTCAAGGGGAAGACTTGGTGGCATTTGCTGCTGTATCACAGCCTAGCACATGTTGGCATTCAAGATGTATTTGTTGCCCTGGCTGGTTGGCTCAATGGTAGAGCGTCGGCCTGGCATGCAGGAGTCCCGGGTTCGATTCCCAGCCAGGGCACACAGGAGAAGCGCCCATCTGCTTCTCCACCCTGCCCTCTCTCCTTCCTCTCTGTCTCTCTCTTCCCCTCCTGCAGCCAAGGCTCCACTGGAGCAAAGTTGGCCCGGGTGCTGAGGATGGCTCCTTGGCCTCTGCCTCAGGCGCTAGAATGGCTCTGGTTGCAGCAGAGCGACACCCCAGATGGGCAGAGCATCGCCCCCTGGTGGGCATGCCAGGTGGATCCCGGTCGGGCGCATGCGGGAGTCTGTCTGACTGCCTCCCCGTTTCCAACTTCAGAAAAATTAAAAAAAAAAAAAAAAAAAAAAAAAAAAGATGTATTTGTTGAAGGAAGGAAGCAGGCATCCACTATCATCTCCTGAAGCATCACCTTCCCTACTTCCCCTGATGTAAACCAGATCCCATGGGTGAGCTCCTGTCCTATGCTCTGTCACCAGCCTGCCACTCTAGGTGTGAAGAACACCAGGAATTTCTCAACTTGGGGGCCATCTACCCCTCTAAGGAGAAAATATCCTTAAGTCTCCTCATTCTTGCCATTTTTGACCAAATCAAACCTAAATTTACAAGACATGACAGTAACACACAGAAACAACAAAACCAAACAGGTTACCCCAAGTCCTTCCCCTCCTTTGAAAAATTAATAGCTGCCTCTACCTCCTCCAGAGGGACTCTGTAGCTGAGCTGGGCACACAGTCCCACTGGGCTCTCACTGACAAACTGAGATGCCCGAGGAAACAGAAAGGATCTGGAAATGCCAGTCATCTTTTCCAATCCTGGGACAATGGGCATGGCCCTCAGCAGTCCCCTGGTACCTCCTGGCCCAGGACAGTGACGCACCTGCCCAGGGGATACTCAGAATGGCCCAGGGGAGCAAGCTGGCAGGCACAGTCCCACCCCATGTGTTGGCAAACTGGAGGCGGAGAGGGCATCAGTCTGGCAGACCCGGGCTGGGTCTGGATAACCTTGTGCCTGCCTGGCTGATCCTAAGCCCTGATTAATACGCCACTCTTTAAAAACAAAACAAAGGCTTACTCCAGTCTGAAGAGCTGGCAGTTTGTGCTGCTCCTGGAGGCTGGGCGAGCCCAGAGGGCCCACGGGCCTGGCGGGGACTCACCTCTTGATGACAAACTGGATGCTGTTGCTGGCCTCCAGGATCTTCCGCAGCTTGGCGATGCCGAAGCAGTTGGGCCTGCGGAGGGAGATGCCTTCGGGCAGCCCCACCACAAACAGCTCCTCTGGGTACATCAGGAACTTGGAGTAGGGCACCTTGACGGGCTCCGAGGTGCCAATGGCCTTGGCTGCAGAGACACAGCTGCTGTAGGGTCACCCAGAGCTACGGGGCCACCAGCCTCAACTCCCGCCTCCCACGTCTATTCAGGGGGCCACAGGTGCCCAAGTCCTTTCAGGGTGGGCCCTTAGGTGAACCTTCCCCACCTGCCTGAGCGGTGAGTACCATCACCCAGTCTCCAGGAGCTCACATGGGACATGACTCATTTCAGGTCCCCGAGTCCCAGAGCTGAGGTAAGAGAATCACATAATCAAGCTCGTTCCGGGCCCTCACACTCAGGCAGTGCAGGGGAAGCAACTGATGGCTGGTGAGGTCTGAGTGTTGACTCCACCCAAGACCGTGTGTCCCTGTGTTGCCAGAAAGGCCGTCTAGAGGCTCCTCCACTAACATAAAGAACTCCAAAACTCAGTGTGGTCCTAATCTACACTTTGGGAAGAGGACAGATCTGAGGTCCAGGCCAGGCACTGCCATTTATTAGTTGTGGGGCCTCAGAGAAGCCATGTCACTTCACTGGGACTGATTTTCCTCATCTGTAAAATGGGTATTAGGACATGGGATGAAAGAACGTGTGTGAAGCACTTAGCTAGTGCCTGGCAAACCACAGGCAGTTAATAAAGAATAGCTTTCTAGCACAGTGGATAAAGCGTCAATCTGGAATGCTGAGGTCACCAGTTCAAAACTGTGGGCTTGCCTGGTCAAGGCACATAACGAGAAGCAACTACTATGAGTTGATGCTTCTTGCTCCTCCCTGTCCCCCTTCCTTTCTCCCTCTCTCCTCTCTTTAAAATAGTAAAATCTTTTTATACACACACATACACATACACGTATATATGTGTGTATATATATATATATATAAGACCTGGCTGGATAGCTCAGTTGGCTAGAGCATTGCCCCGACACACAAAGGTTGTGGGTCCGATCCCTGGTGAGGGCACACACAGGAACAGATTGATGTTTCCGTCTCTCTTTATCCCCCTTCCTCTCTCTCTAAAATTAATTTAAAAAAAAAAACAAACCAAAAACCTTTCTAAGCTACCTCCCCATCCTCTTTCCTGGTCTTTCCAGCAGGAAAGTTCTTGCTACATACAAGTCCACCTGAGGACCTTGAATGAGGGTGCCCACGAGGACAGAGGGGCAGTCCTTACAGTGGGGCTAATGACCTCTCCAACCTGAGGCCGAGGCGGATGGGGGTGAGCATGAGCAGGCTGACTGAGGAGGCCAAGGCGTTGCGTGTCAGGGGGTGGGGTTTTCTGATAGTGACTCAGTCTCCCGAGGTGCCCCCATCCGTCTCCCAGTGAGTCCCAGCTCTCTCCCCACCCCGGCCCCTTATTCCTGTTCAGAGAGCAGCTGGGATGGAGGGTCGGGCCCAAAGTCTCTCTGATCACAGGATGGGCCGAAGGGAGGGCCAGGTTGCCCCAGACCCCGCCCAGCTCCTCGCTCACCGTATCTCGTGTTGAAGAGCAGCTCCACCTGCTTCCGCAGGGGCCGGATCACATCACCGTGGCTGTCTGAAAGGCAAAAAGCCGCCTACTGAGACTCTCCGGTGGCAGCAGCGCACTGTTTCTCTGCTCATGTCCCAGGTCTGCTGGCACCAAGATGACCCTGTGGTGGGACCTTAGAATGAAGAAGGCTGGTGTGGTGGTGGTGGCAGGTAACCTAATCCCTCAGAAACAGCACCCCAGGCCCTGGATAGAGCATGCGCCGGGTACGCTGAGGTCATGGGTTCCATCCCTCGTCAGGGCACGTATGAGAAGCAGCCAATAAGTGCATAACTTAGTGGAGCAATGAGTTGATGCTTCTCTTTCTCTCCCCCTCTGCCGTCTGGTTTCCTCTCTCTCTCTCTCTCAAATCAATAGAAACATTAAAAAAAAAAAAAAAAAAAAGAAAGAAAGAAAGAAATGGTACCCCAGACAGGTCTACAATTCCTGGGCTCAAATGCCTGTTGTGAAACCCAGTCTCGGGCATCGCCAGGCCTGGACGGAGACCTGGAAGGTTTTGTGGGGTACACATAATCATGGGCCTTGCTAGGAAGTGTCGCTCCAGACCAGGTCAGCAAGCTACTTAGTAGTGAGTCAATACTAAATCTGCAAATTGCTGCCACCAGGGGCCAGTGCACTTTTGTTAGCATTTCACGGCACCCCCCTGCCAGGCTGGGTTTGGGGAAGCTTCTCTCCTCTGATACCCACTCATTCCATTTCCAGGGCAGACACTCCTGAAACAGGCGCGTCCTCACCTTGACCCCCCTCCCGGCCCACTCTCGCTCTCCGCGGGAAGAGAATGAGCAGAGCTCCTGAGAATGAGCATGTCTGACGGACACAAAGCCAATTCTGTGCTTTCAAGCCTGAATTCTGCTTGCTCAGAAAGACTAGGCTCAGACCTCACCCTTCAGATCTTTGTGGAAAGAAGCACAGTGTGCACAAAAACAAAAGAAGAAAGCCTTGTATTTCCCTGACCAGAGAGAGCTGCTGTACCTCTCATCAGGTACCTACTAGGACGTCTAGAAAACAGGTCTGAAAACCTCCCACCTGGGGCAGCCCACAGGACCCCACCCCTGGACCGGGTATTGAAGAGACAAAGGGGAGAGTGAGGGGCAGGGGAGGGCAGCAGAGATGGGGTGGTGGGATGAAGGTGGGAAGTTGTCAGTGCCTCACCCTCCACGGGCCTCTCCTCGGGCCGCAGGTCCTCACTGGGGCCTTTGTCTGAAAGAGAACAGAGGATGCTGGGAAGCCATGGTCATCATCTCCTCGCCCTGTGCTGCCGAAGTCAGGCCGGACAAGCGGGGAATGGCAGGCTGGTGGGTCCTGATTATGGAGCATGGCACAGTGACCCCAGATGGGATCAGGGACCTCGATTCAGTGCACCTCGCCCTCATTTTCCATGCGAGGTTCGGAGACCAGACATCCCATTTGGTAAGCACGCGCTGGGGACCAGCCCCATCCTGCCAGTTCTTCCTACTCTGCACTACTTTCTGTTCCAGGCACTAAAGACACGCAGGAACAAGACAAAGCCCCGTTCTTCTAGTGAGGCGCAGACATACACATCATGCCAGGTGGTGGTGATGCCATCAAGAGAAACAGAATCAGATAAGGGGACAGAGGGAGGGGCAGGTGAGGGCATGGAGCCATACCAGATCAGGTGGCCAAGGGGTGGGGCTGATGAAGTGGCACCGATAGACCCAACCTTGTTTCCAGGGCAGCAAGGACACAGGGCAGCAAACAGGGGAGGTGACAGCTGAGGCTGCATGGGGGTTGAGGGTGTCCCCTGCTGGCTTCGGGGGTCTAAGGAGGGGAGGCTTCCTGCAGGAGAGGAACACCTGGGCTGGATCCCAGTGTCTAGGAAAAGCAAGAGGGGAGGAGGGACACGGCTGCACGGGGAGGTGGATGGACCCTGGGTTTTGGCCGGAGGATGTCATGCAGTGCGGACAGTGGGAGCGAGGTGAACGGGTGTCCCTGCAAAGGGGACAGGCCTCGGCAGTGGCCTTCATCGCCGGGGCTGAGGAAGGCACCGAGAGATTTCTAACATCTGTGACAACCAGAGGGGAGCTATGACCTTGGAAGCTCGCTGGTGTCTACACACGCAGTACCAGCCCTACAACAGCTCCCTCCTTCCTGATGCTGCTGAGCTGGGCAATGGTGGAGAGGCGGCCCCCAGGTCTGCTCTCCCAGCTCGAGAGAGCACCGGGGGACGAGGGAGGCTGGTCCCCCTGTCCCAGGTGCCACCCTGAGCTGAAGGCCAGGGGCTAATCCTGGGAGAGCAGTCAAAGGTCAGGGCCCTCGCATTGAGGGAAGGGTAACCTGCGCATCTGGGATCACTAGGCAAGCCCGAGCCTTGGGGCTCAGCCTGGAAGGAAGTGGAAGGTTCTGGAAGGTTTCATCTATGCAACCACTGACTTGAAAAGGTGGAGGACGAGCCCTGAGGTTCAGGCCTAAACTTTCCTCGGGGAATGGACATGCTACGGGCCGTACATACTGGGTCCTCCTGACTCTGCCCGAGGAACCGGCTGCGGGAGAAGCAGCAGCAAACTGAGCCTGCGCTTAACGTCCTGAAAACAGTTCTCAGGCAGCAGTGGGGGCGACCTGGCAGACCACTGGCCCAGCCCACTCCTCACACAGCTGCGTGAACTCAGGTGTGGGATGAGTGGGCTCTCGTGGGCCCTCAGCTCAGCTGCCTGCCGTGGTCACACGCCCGGTAACACGACTGTACTGCCTCACACTGCTGCTCCCGCATTGCCTCCCAAATGAGCAAATGCACTCGTCTCGGGTCAAGTCTGGGGGACCCCCACTAATACGCTGGAGAGTGAGACAGACAGGAAGAGATGAGTCTGGTGGGGACAGAGGGACGAGCAGGGCCACCAGGGAGAATTTCCCTGGGTGGGTGCCGGGGACAAGGAGTCCAGTACTGTATCTATCCTGGGACGAAGGAAGCTGCCCAGATGCCACACCTGGAGGGCCAGGAAAGAGGAGGCCTGGCCCCAGAACCTGTCCCCACCATGAGCTGTCCCTGTGCGCAGCACCACCCCTACAGGCAATAGAACAGTCTAGAGCTCCGGGAAGGGAATGACCAGACTTAGCCGTCCACAGGGGCCCAAACTGGGAGGAGCCTCTGCCTTTCTGGGTCCCCCAACTGGGCTAGGTCCTCCCTGAGGGTGCCTTCCAAAGGTGGCAGGAGACAAAATGGGTGCTTTGGGGGCCCAAATTCTAAATGAGAGGAACTTGCCTGATTCTCCACCAGGCTGTTGACTCTGGACACACCTGTCCACAAGCTGAAGGCTCCCGTTTCAACAGTGAGAAAACGGAAACAACCTCAATGAACGATCAAGGATATGCCAACACGGCGAATCCCATGCCCACGGCGGGGAAACGAGGAAAAAGCGCATGAGCTAGTAACCACACACATTAGCACGTGTGTAGAACAACACGGAGGCAGGACACTAAACACGCGGGTGCCGGAGGAGGGGGCAGGGGAGCTCTTCCCTTTCCTGCTGCAGACTTGCGTCATTGACTTTACACTGTGTGTGCGTAAACGGAGAACAAGCCCAGCACACAGACAACCCCTCTGACCCACAGTGGTCCTGAAAACCTCAGAATCTGCACAGTTCATCAGTTTTGCGTGCAGTGCCTTGAAAGGAGCCCTGGATGGGGAGCTGGCAAACCTGGGTTCCAGCCCAAGGCCAGGTGGCTTTGGGGCGGACTGGTATTGCCAGGCCTCAGTTTCCTGCTGTCAAACCAAGAAGGAGAAATCTTTCCAACAGAAGTGGCAACATGCTGGTCCATGGCTCCCCAACCCCCTAACGCCACCAGCCTCTAGGTCAGGGGTCCCCAAACTTTTTACACAGGGGGCCAGTTCATTGTCCCTCAGACCGTTGGAGGGCTGCCACATACAGCGCTCCTCTCACTGACCACCAGTGAAAGAGGTGCCCCTTCCGGAAGTGCGGCAGGGGGCCGGATGAGTGGCCTCAGGGGGCCGCATGCACTCCGTGGGCCGGGCAGTAGTTTGGGACCCCCATGGTCTCTTCCAATCCCGCTGTGAGCACAGCCAGGCGCCTTGTGACCTCTCAGCAGCCAGGCCTGACGGGCAGGTCGTCCTGAGCCTCCCCATGGTCTCCACACACTGTCAAGTCTGGGCATGCCCAGCCCGTGCCTGGCAAATAACACTCTTTCTTCATTACCAAGGTTTTGAAGGCCCATCACTACTGATTTTAGGACGTGAGAAAGATGAAGCACTTAACCTAACATAACTACCGTTTTGATATTTCTTTTTTTGTTGGTTTTTTTAAACCAGTGATTATGTTTTCAGCATGGCTGTGAACAGAGCACACCCATTTTTGTGTCTTTTGTATTCTCCCTTGTTGCCTATTTTTAGTGACTGTTAACAGAGTCCCCGGTAGTTGGACTGGTTCTTTCCAATTTTTCACTGTCATCAGGAACACTGCCATGGATAGCTCTGTGCAAAAAATGTCCGTATTTCAGGCAGTTTCTTAGGACTGGATTCCTGGAATGACCAGGGGGAGCTCATTGTCATGGCTCTTCAAGCTGACAAATTTCTTTAAAAACAATTTGTGTGGCCCTGGCTGGTTGGCTCAGTGGTAGAGCGTCGGCCTGGCGTGCAGAAGTCCCGGGTTCGATTCCCGGCCAGGGCACACAGGAGAAGCACCCATCTGCTTCTCCACCCCTCCCCCTCTCCTCCCTCTCTGTCTCTCTCTTCCTCTCCCGCAGCCGAGGCTCCATTGGAGCAAAGATAGCCAGGGCGCTAGGGATGGCTCCTTGGCCTCTGCCCCAGGTGCTAGAGTGGCTCTGGTCGCAGCAGATCGACGCCACGGAGGGGCAGAGCATCGCCCCCTGGTGGGCAGAGCGTCACCCCTGGTGGGCGTGCCGGGTGGATCCCAGTTGGGTTCATGCGGGAGTCTGTCTGTCTCTCCCCGTTTCCAGCTTCAGAAAAAATACAAAAAAATACCAAAAAAAAAAAGCAATTTGTGTGTTTGCATTTGCGCTGCGTGCGGACCCATTTCCCAATATGCTCAACAAAAGTTCTATCCAATTAAAAGGTGCAAAAGGGATACTTCTGTGCAAGCCCTCATTTCTCTGCATCTGTTTATTTGCTTTGTTTACTGGCTACCTCCATCTTCAGCACGATCATCCACTGACATCGTGGTGGACACCGGCATGTACCACCAAGATCCCCACCTTGTGGCCCCAGCTGCAGAGACTGTGGTTAGTTGGCAGTCCAGGGCAGTTGCCCCTTCAAGCAACACCCTTCTGTGCCAGCCCCTATCCCATTAACCAATTATGGAGGGGGTATAAAGGCCAGAACATCCCAGTTTAACTCAGAACAATTCTAGGGGGCTAGTCTGGCTCCAGAGGTCCCCGTGGGGTTGGCAGAGACAGTTGCTGGGACCGCATCATGGCTCAACCTCTCCCTCAGCCCATCCTGCTTCCGTCCCCTCCTTTACATGGGTGTGATCCCAAGGGCAGCCCCCAGGAAACATCTCCCACATTAAACTCCACCTCAGAGTCTGCTCCCTGGGGAACACTGCCCATGACACATGTCCCTGAGCTGTGAATTCTTGTGCGTTTCAGCCCAGTGTTGTGGTCTGTCAAAGCCACAGGGAACATCAGTCTTGGGCGGACTCTCCTCTCCTTCTTGAGGCACCTGTAAATTGCACGATCCTGATGCCTATGGTCCTTTTATCCAACTAACTGATCAATATTCCTGAAAGGACCGAGTCCTTCATGACAACAAGGAAACCCCCAGGTAAGGCTGGGGGATCCCCATGGCTCTGCTTCCCCAGCTGGCCCAGGGCCAGCCTGAGATCCTGATGTCCTCTGAGCCAACTCACCCCTCATATATGACCCACACGGGGTCCCTTCTGATGACTCACAGTCATTTATGGAGAAATCTTTCCCAGAACTGTGCCTGGGACTGGCACCCAGTCTACCTATCTGCAATTTGGGCAAACCTTTATCCTGAATTCTGTTTTGTTTTGCCAGCTCAGTTACCACCCACTGACTTCTCAAGTGCTGTGGTCGGTGGATCTTAGGTATCAGCTGCCAGGGATTCAACCAACTCATCGGCTCTGCAGGCCCTTAAATCTCCTTAATGAACGGGACTCCCACGTCCTCCTCACTCCTTCCCATTTCCGGACCATCTCCCCTGACAGAGACGGAAGCCAACAAGGGGCAGAGAGGTTCTGCCTCTGTCACCAGTTCACACGGCTCCACCCACCGGATCCTGCAAAAAGCCTTCTTATTTATTTTTTCAGTCATTTGTTTGTTTTTGGTTAGGGGGAAAATTAAAAAGTACAGAAAAGCATACAGGATATAATCAACAAACACTCATGTACCCACCAGCCTGAATGAATATATGTTAGCATTTGATCATATTTGTAACCTGATATTTTAATAAAACATAAAAATAAAGCTGTTTTTATGCTTCTAACTTTAGGTAAATGCTATGTTGTCCATATCCATCTGCACATGCTTTTCCCACTGAATATAACAACTTTTTTTTTTTAGTGCATGCACATTTGCACGCAAGAGAGAGATAGGCAGGGATAGACAGACAGGAAGGAGAGAGATGAGAAGCATCAACTTGTTGTGGCACCTTAGTTGTTCATTGATTGCTTTCTCATATGTGCTTTGACCAGGGGGCTTCAGCTGAGCCAGTGACCCCTTGCTCAAGCCAGCGACCTTCGGCTTTAAGCCAGCGACCATGGGGTCATGTATATGATTCCACACTCAAGCTGGTGACATCAGGGTTTTGAATCTGGGTCCTCAGCATTCCAGGTCAACACTCTATCCACTGTGCCACCTTCTGGTCAGGCAAATATTACATTTTTGAGCTCTCTTTGCAACGTTCATTTAAATGCTGCCTATTATTGTGCTTTTGCATAGTAACCCTAAGCAATACCTGCCCCACCCCTCCTTTTTCCATGAACTCCACACTAGACCTCACACACAGGGAAAGCAACAAATGCCACCCCTCTTCCTAAAGTTCCCTGGCTTGGCCCTGCAGTCCTATTACAGAGTTTTTGAAACTCCAGTCACCTGAATACTGATAGCATTTTCTGCCATATCTATGAACCTTTCATACTATAATTTATATACTATTGAGCATTAGAATGATTCACTTTTTAAAAAACTTTACCTATAATAATTCTTATTTTTTTTTAAGATTTTATTTATTCATTATAGAGAGGAGAGAGAGAGAAAGAGAGAGAAGGGGAGGAGCAGGAAGCATCAGCTCCCGTATGTGCCTTGACCAGGCAAGCCCAGGGTTTTGAACCAGCAACCTCAGCGTTTCCAGGTTGACGCTTTATCCACTGCGCCACCACAGGTCAGGCCTCTTATTTTTATTATCTGCAATAACATCTGTTGATAATGGTTGAAGCTGGAATTTGGGCACATGAGATACACTCAATTATTTATTTCAGTTTTGTTCCAAAAAAGAAAAACAAAACGTACAGAACACCACTCCTCCTGCCTAAATGTCCCCTCTTCTCTGCAGTCTATTCTCAAACTCACAGAGTAAATACTGCTAAAATGTCCCTTGTTAGCACCCCCCCCAAAGTGCTCCCATATCCTCAGAATCAAGCCCACACTCCTTCCTTGGATGTACTTGCCCTTCAAAACCTACCCCATCACCTTCCTGCCTCCTTTCCCACCTAACTCTGCTGTAGCTACCTGGACTTCCTTATGTCCACCTCAGGGCCTTTGCACATGTTGTTCCCTCTGCTGAAAAGTTCTTTCCTGATATCCACATGGCTCCCGCCTGCATATCCTTCAGATCTTTGCTGCAATGTCACTTTCTCAGTGAAGTCCACTCTGACCACCCAAGTCTTGTAGTAACTGTCCTCTCCTGCCCTAATACTTCACCCCCAGTGTCCTCCTGCCTGTGGGCCACCTACACTTACCACCATCTGACTTGCTATTGGACTTACAGATATGCCCATTATCTCTCTCCCTGCACTGGGATGTCAGCCCATGAGGGGAGGGACTTTGGCCTGTTTGGTTCACTGTTCTGTTCTCAGCACCTCACATTAATCCAAATGGAGGCTCCTGGGAAAGACTAGTCATCTGACTTAATATAAACCAAGGTCAGCTTCAAGCTTTCGGAAAGGAGCCGAGGCTGGGCAAAGGAATCGGCCACACTCTGGGTTTTCTCTGAGAACAGTCACTACCAACACTGGGTCTTCCTGACCCTCTCCCCATGACGCCCCAGGGAACTGAGTCCCCAGCCCATTTCTTACCAGTCAGCATCTCCATCCCATAACCAGAATCTTCCGAGGGCAGGTGCCCAGGCATCGAGTCTGTCATCTCCTCAGAAGTTGGCGAAGGGTCTAGAGATAAAACTCCGAATGACAAGATAGTCCTCTGCCTGTCCTACTCTGTCAGGGTCGCTCAGAGAGCGGGGCCCTTAAGGAAGCTTCCCTAGAACTCTGGGAGAACAGCCTTAATGATCAAAGGCCAGGCGGGGGCTCAGAGCCCAGAGCCTAGGGGTTCCCAGAGGTGACCCCATGCCGAACCTCTAGAGACCCCTTTCTCCTCACAGATGTGCAAACAGAGGCTCGGAGGTTCAGTATGCAGTCAGACTCAGGTCCTCTTACTCCAATGACTCTTCCTCTCTTCCCTACCTCCCAAATCCCAGGGAAGCCAGGAAGGCTGGAACTAAAATCCCAGGGAAGCCAGGAAGGCTGGAACTAAGACCTGACTCTTGGCACACAGGGCAGATGTGGCTCCAGAAGGCATATTCGATACCCTACCACCCTCAGGACCAAACCAGAGAAATAACAGCCCTTGAGAAACAGAGGGGACAGCGCCCGTCTCGTAGGGAGGGAACACGGTGGCTCTGGTAGGTCGGTCTAGGAGCCCTGTTGTGGGAGTTACTCGATTCCTACAGGTTCGGCCCTTCAGATATTTGTCCCTTACCTGGGATGGTGACTTGAATGATATCCAGCTCCTCTGGCTCAATTTTGATGGGTCTCAGCCCACCCAGCTCGCCAGAGGTTCCTGTGAGGAGGAAACAAGGGATCCAGTCAAATGCAGACATGGCTTGGCTGAGCAAGGTGAGTCATTCCAAAACATTCTCATGTCTGTGACTTGTTAGTAGCACCCAGGAAAAGTCATATCAGCCTCCACACTACTGCCCAGACCAGGAATGGAGGGTCAGGTAGGATGTAAGACCAGTCCTGGTGTCTCCAATTTATAGAGCTGGCAACTAAGGCCACAGAGTGAAAATCACTTGCTACAGACCTACTAGGAGGCAATGGTGATACCAGAATCCAGTCTCCCAACTCCCTCACAGTGTTACCCAAATCCCACCTGCCCCGCCAACCCTCCACCCCCTGTGAGCTCCCAGCATGCTCTGCAACTCCCACAATGCTCTAAGGTCTGGAGGGTGAGGGGGCCGGGCTGGGCAGAGGATAATCATTTGTACTGCAGGCTCATGGTCTGAGCTGCCGGGTGGGGCAGGTGGACACTGCGGGGTCCTGCTCCTCCTCACCTGGCCCACAGTCTTCAGAGATCCCGCTCTTGTCTGACCTGCAGGAAGGAAGCCGAGAAACCACATGGCACCAGCCCAGCTTTCCCCTCTAAGCTGCCCATTCAGAGTGCACCCCTGACCATGCTCACTCGCCTGCCCACAGGATGGCCCTCTCCACAGTAAGGTCCCCAGTGCTGGGGAAAACAGTTCCCCATTGTCCCAGCCAAGAGGCTCTTACTATCCTGGGGTGAACTGTCTGGGTGTCCACGTTCCCCACCAGCTGGGAGCTCCTGAGGCCTCGCTCTGGCCATGGTGAAGCCCAATCTAGCACAGTGGGGGTTTGATTGGTGCTTTTTGGGAGGACTGAGAGCTATGGCTTGGAGGGGGCCAGGAGTCTGAGAACGGGCTTGGGAAGCAACGCTGGGCAGGGTCCCTGAGATGGATGAGTCAGTTAATTCACAGATCTTTTGGGGGGGAGGTCTGGACTGGACACGAGGGTCTGGGATCCCTGGGCCCCAGGGGCCCAGAGTGTGGGAGGGAAGCACTGGTGGACGGTGACCGAGCTGTGAACTGACCATAGGGCCTTGTGGACACACAGGGCAGATGCCTGGGTGCAGGGGAAAGGCTTCTAAGACCAGGTGACACACAGCTAGTTCCTGAGGGGGGACAAGAGTTCTCCAGGTAGAGGAAAATCGGCGGTCTCTGTCCTCCTCCTCTGTCCCCCACAGCAGGGTGAAGACACACTGTCTGTGTTGGGATATCTGTGTGGGATGACCCTGTGCCTGTGTACGGGGTTAGGGGTTTGGGAGACACTGGGCACAGCACCCTGGGCCAGCCCTAGGCCTTGCACCTCCCCGCAGGTGACGCCACCTCAGCCCAGAGCGGGAGCACCCCAGGGCTAGGCGTTGGGGAGGGGCCTTACCGAGTAGTCCCCGCAAGGTCAAGAACAGCGGTACGGGAGACTTCTGCAGAGGTGTCCTCTGGTGGGCTGGCTGGCTCCAGTTTCGTGGGGTCTTTGGTAAACTTGTTTCCTGGGGGGAGTCAGGGAGGGGTGGGGGAGATCAGGGTGAAGGCTCTCCAGCCCCCTGCCTGCAGGCCACCTAGCCAGGGGCCTCCACATGAAGCTCTTGGGCACACTCCTGGGTGTGGTCTGGCCTTGGCACCCCGTTTTGTTGTGGACTCCATGTACAGCTAAGCCAGGATAGGTCCTAGGGAAAGACGCCTCTCCCGGGGGGAGGAGTAAGAGCCACAGTGCCAGGTGAGCCCAGGGGTCTGCGAGGACCGGGCAGAAGGAAGAAGTTGCCGGAAATGACAGCCCTGACCACCTGTACGCTGCAGGACTGAGGGAGCCCTTGGGAAAGAGGCCGAAGCTCCCTCAAGGCCGTACCATGGGACCGTGCTCTCATTTAGTTACCCCAGGAATCCAGAGCAAGTCATTCTCATCATACCCTTCACAGATGTGGGAACTGAGGCCCACAAAACCCTGCCCACAGTCACAAAGCTGGTGAGAGGCAGGGCCAGAACTGGGACCCGGGTACACTGCACCCTAAGACCCATGCTCTCTTATTTAACCAGGCAGAGAGCCGGTCTCCTCCTGAGAGGCGTGCTGCCCACTGGTTATCACCCAGACTTGGGGCTACATGCCTGAGTGTGCAGCCAGGTGCACTAGCTGGGCTTTGGGGAAAAGGGAAAAAACCCCACATTTTATAGGACTGTTGAAAACTCAATTGAAATTAAGTATTCTAACAGCTTAGAAGAGTGCTCAGCAAACATTATCTTTATTATTCCGTTCAGGGTATCCCAAACCTCAGGAGGTTGTCTGCAACTGGGAGCTGGGGCCCTAGGAGCTGGGGCCCTGTCTGCCCCGCGATGCAGAAGCCACACCCAGGTCCCTTCTCTGTTGGGGCCCTAGGAGCTGGAGCCCTGTCTGCCCTGCGATGCAGAAGCCACACCCAAGTCCCTTCTCTGTCGGGGCCCTAGGAGCTGGGGCCCTGTCTGCCCCGCGATGCAGAAGCCACACCCAGGTCCCTTCTCTGTCCCAGGATCTAGTGTAATGGCAGCTCAAGCACTCTTGGGGGATATCAGCTTGGTGTTTCAGAAAGATAAGATGGTACCCGTACATACCTGTGAAGATTCGCTCATCAAACATCCTGGAGAGAGAGGAGAGACAGGCATGAGAGTGATGCAGGCCCAAGGGCTCCCCCGGGCTCAGGGAGCCGGCCTCCAGGTCTCCTCCATGGTGGTCACTTGAGTCACAAGCATGGCTGTAGCTGCAGACCTGGACCCTAGGCTGGCCACATGTGGGCAGGAGATGGCATTGTCCAGAACAGCTGGATGGATACCCCAAAACAGCCACATATCCCATACCATTTCTCTTCAGCCAGGGAAGGAGTGGGCGAGCCCCAGAGTGGTCCTGGAGGGTCCAACCTGCTCATCATGATGCCCCAGGGAGCCTCCTCTCGGCCACAGGTGATAGATGCCCCACACCTCTTTCCCACCAGGGCCCCACAGGCGTTTACCACCTATGTCTCGGGGACAGTCATGGGGAGGGACCCTGCTCCCATGAGGCTCTCTGTTGATGTACAAGCCAGGCCTGTCATCAGATCATAGACATGCAAGATGGCACATGGGATCCCTCACATGTGTCTCAGAAGCCAAGGGGGGCCACGTGGGAAGGGAGTTGGGAAAAACTTCAGCAGGAGGGGATGGTAAGCTCAGGTGGGATGGCCGAAAGGTTCTCCAGGTAAACGAACAGGGGAGGGCGAGGGCTCCACCTGGCTGGTCGGTGCAGAGGCACATGGTCTCTACCCTGTGGGCAATGCAGAACCCCTGAGGGGCATGGCACTCTCAGATCACTCCATCATCACACAGAGGATGGACTAGAGGGGGCGGCCATGCAGAGACCCCTGAACCATACTGGTGAGACACCTGGAAACCAGGTCAGAAAAATGAGGGTGGAGGACAGGTGGGCAAGAGAGCTAGGGTTACTCGCCCGTGCACCTCCAGCCCTGGTCTTCTCTGTTCTGCCCCCAGCTCCATCTAGGGCGATAGTCGGCGGTCTGGAGAAACTTGGGCAGCTGGTCTGGGGGCCTGCAGTGAAGCTTGTGTGCCAGGGAATGGCTGAACAAGGGGACAGGGCCTTGGTCATTGAACCCAGGCTGCAGAGGTGACATGGGACAAATGAAGGGGTGTCTAAGTCCGCATACAAGGGGGTAATGCCTAAGGCTAGCCCAGCGGAAAATTCAAACAGATGCAAAAATGTCAGTGACAGGAGGTGAGGCCTGGGTTGCCAGGGTACCACAAGCATGACTTGACCTCAATTGTGACTTTCCATTCTCATTCTGAGAGGCCCCTGGTCCTCCCACTGCTCCTGGAGGCCCACACTCATCTGGGTGCCACAAGGCGGAGAAGCAGCCAGGGGAGGAATCCTGGAGAAAAGCGGCTTCCTTCCTTCCCAGCCCGGCTTCCTTCCTTCCGAGCCCAGCTTCCTTCCCAGCCTGGCTTCCTTCCTGGCTTCCTTCCTTCCCAGCCCGGCTTCCTTTCCCAGCCCGGCTTCCTTCCCAGCCCGGCTTCCTTCCTTCCCAGCCTGGCTTCCTTCCTGGCTTCCTTCCTTCCCAGCCCGGCTTCCTTTCCCAGCCCGGCTTCCTTCCCAGCCCGGCTTCCTTTCTTCCCAGCCCGGCTTCCTTCCCAGCCCGGCTTCCTTTCCCAGCCTGGCTTCCTTCCCCAGCCGGGCTTCCTTCCTTCCCCAGCTGGGCTTCCTTCTCAGCCGGTTTCCTTCCCAGCCGGGCTTCCTTCCTTCCCAGCCGGGCTTCCTTCCTTCCCCAGCCCGGCTTCCTTCCTTCTCCAGCCCGGCTTCCTTCCCCAGCCCGGCTTCCTTCCCAGCCCGGTTTCCTTTCCCAGCCTGGCTTCCTTCCCCAGCCGGGCTTCCTTCCTTCCCCAGCTGGGCTTCCTTCTCAGCCGGCTTCCTTCCCAGCCGGGCTTCCTTCCTTCCCCAGCTGGGCTTCCTTCTCAGCCGGTTTCCTTCCCAGCCGGGCTTCCTTCCTTCCCAGCCGGGCTTCCTTCCTTCCCAGCCCGGCTTCCTTCCTTCCCCAGCCCGGCGTCCGTCCTTCCTTCCCAGCCCGGCGTCCTTCCTTCCCAGCCGGGCTTCCTTCCCCAGCCGGGCTTCCTTCCCCAGCCCGGCTTCCTTCCCAGCCCGGCTTCCTTCCTTCCCCAGCCTGGCTTCCTTCCCAGCCCGGCTTCCTTCCTTCCCCAGCCTGGCTTCCTTCCCAGCCCGGCTTCCTTCCTTCCCCAGCCCGGCTTCCTTCCCCAGCTGGGCTTTCTTCCCAGCCGGCTTCCTTCCCAGCCCGGTTTCCTTCCCCAGCCGGGCTTCCTTCCTTCCCCAGCCGGGCTTCCTTCCTTCCCCAGCTGGGCTTCCTTCTCAGCCGGCTTCCTTCCTTCCCAGCCGGGCTTCCTTCCTTCCCAGCCCGGCTTCCTTCCTTCCCCAGCCCGGCGTCCGTCCTTCCTTCCCAGCCCGGCGTCCTTCCTTCCCAGCCGGGTTTCCTTCCCCAGCCGGGCTTCCTTCCCCAGCCCGGCTTCCTTCCCAGCCCGGCTTCCTTCCTTCCCCAGCCTGGCTTCCTTCCCAGCCCGGCTTCCTTCCTTCCCCAGCCTGGCTTCCTTCCCAGCCCGGCTTCCTTCCTTCCCCAGCCCGGCTTCCTTCCCCAGCTGGGCTTTCTTCCCAGCCGGCTTCCTTCCCAGCCCGGTTTCCTTCCCCAGCCGGGCTTCCTTCCTTCCCCAGCCGGGCTTCCTTCCTTCCCCAGCTGGGCTTCCTTCTCAGCCGGCTTCCTTCCTTCCCAGCCGGGCTTCCTTCCTTCCCAGCCCGGCTTCCTTCCTTCCCCAGCCCGGCGTCCGTCCTTCCTTCCCAGCCCGGCGTCCTTCCTTCCCAGCCGGGCTTCCTTCCCCAGCCTGGCTTCCTTCCCAGCCCGGCTTCCTTCCTTCCCCAGCCTGGCTTCCTTCCCAGCCCGGCTTCCTTCCTTCCCCAGCCCGGCTTCCTTCCTTCCCCAGCCCGGCTTCCTTCCTTCCCCAGCCCGGCTTCCTTCCCCAGCCGGGCTTCCTTCCCCAGCCTGGCTTCCTTCCCAGCCCGGCTTCCTTCCCCAGCTGGGCTTCCTTCCCAGCTGGCTTTCTTCCCAGCCGGGCTTCCTTCCTTCCCAACCGGGCTTCCTTCCTTCCCCAGCCGGGCTTCCTTCCTTCCCAGCCCGGCTTCCTTCCTTCCCAGCCGGGCTTCCTTCCTTCCCCAGCCGGGCTTCCTTCCTTTCCCAGCCGGGCTTCCTTCCTTCCCCAGCCCGGCTTCCTTCCCAGCCGGGCTTCCTTCCTTTCCCAGCCGGGCTTCCTTCCTTCCCCAGCCGGGCTTCCTTCCCCAGCCCGGCTTCCTTCCCAGCCCGGCTTCCTTCCCCAGCTGGGCTTCCTTCCCAGCCGGCTTCCTTCCCAGCCCGGTTTCCTTCCTTCCCCAGCCGGGCTTCCTTCCTTCCCCAGCTGGGCTTCCTTCCCAGCCGGCTTCCTTCCCAGCCAGGCTTCCTTCCTTCCCAGCCTGGCTTCCTTCCTTCCCAGCCGGGCTTCCTTCCTTCCCCAGCCCGGCTTCCTTCCCAGTCGGGCTTCCTTCCTTCCCAGCCCAGCTTCCTTCCTTCCCCAGCCCGGCGTCCGTCCTTCCTTCCCAGCCCGGCGTCCTTCCTTCCCAGCCCGGCGTCCTTCCCAGCCGGGCTTCCTTCCTTCCCAGCCGGGCTTCCTTCCCAGCCAGGCTTCCTTCCCAGCCCAGCTTCGGCTGCCTGTATCGCCTGTGGTTTTATTATTTATGGTTTTAGTTATTTATCAGGGGCACAGGGATAGGGAGCTCGCACAGTTCCCCGGTGCATTTCGGGGGAGATGATGGAGAAGGTCTGATGGTGGCTCCAGGACTGTGACAGACATTTTTATGGGCTGCCCAGCCTGAAGGCACGTTTGACGGGCGTTGACCACGGACTGCTCAGTCTTCCAGGGCACACGCCATAGTCCTAGGACCCCGTCAGACCCTTTCCCTCCTAAGTTCTGCCTTCGGGAGAACGGCCATGTCAGCCTCTTTTTGTGAACTCGGATGCCTTCCCTAGAGGCTTATGTCCCGGAGGGACAGGAAATTTGGAGGCCAGAGTTCGGCACAAGTGTGGGTGTGGGGACCAGGGAGCCCTCTCCCACCAGTAACAAGACTCCCAGGCCCTATCCAGGGCTTCTTCCTTTGGTAGAAGAGCACCCTGACCAAGCCCCACCCTGCAAACACCTGAGTCAAGGCAGAGACCCCACCTTCTGCCTGCTTCCAAAGCCCCTTTTACTCCTGACCCACGTCTGCTAGAATGAGCTCAGATGCTCCACAGGTGAGGTTGGGGTGTGCAGTAGTGGGAAATGTACTGAGGGCTCAGGATGGAGCAGCCACTGTTATAAGCACTTGACTCGCAGCCAGTCATTTAGCCTCCAATCAGCACTATGTGGCATGGATAACCACTGGCCCCATTTTCCAGATGAGGAAAGTGAGGCACAGAGCAGTCAAGTAATTTGTCCAAGGACACAAAGCTGGGAAATGGTAGGGGCAGGGTAAGAACCCAGGCCATCAGTGCCGATGTGCTTAACTACTTTATACGTGAGGGAGGTGAAGTGAAGAAAAAGGACTCATGGCCCTGGCCGGATAGTTCGACTGGTTAGAGCACCATCCTGATGCACAAAGGTGCGGGTTTGATTCCCGATCAGGAACAGATGGATGTTTCTGTCTCTCTCTCTCTCTCCCTTCCTCTCTAAAATAAATAATAAGTAAATTTTAAAAAATAATTCAAAGCAGCATTTAAAAAGAAGAAAATGGACTTGTGTTTATTGAGCATCTATTACACGTCAGATGTATCATGTCCACTTCCTCGGTTTATGTTGAAGGAAACCTGGAAATCATTGTCCCTATTTTTAAAGATGAGCAAACTGAGGCTCAGAAGACGAGTTACTATTCAAGGTTATCAAGATGTGAATGGCTTCAAGCCCAGTAACCTGATGTCAAAGCCTCCTCCTCCAGGAAGCCCCACAGGTTTGCTGCTTAAATGCCATCGAGTCTATACCTAGGAACATATATATATATTTTTTTGTATTTTTCCGAAGCTGGAAACAGGGAGAGACAGTCAGACAGACTCCCGCATGCGCCCGACTGGGATCCACCCGGCACACCCACCAGGGGCGACGCTCTGCCCACCAGGGGGCAATGCTGTGCCCCTCCAGGGCATCGCTCTGTCACGACCAGAGCCACTCTAGCGCCTGGGGCAGAGGCCAAGGAGCCATCCCCAGCGCCCGGGCCATCTTTGCTCCAATGGAGCCTCGGCTGCAGGAGGGGAAGAGAGAGACAGAGAGGAAGGAGAGGGGGAGGGGTGGAGAAGCAGATGGGCGCTTCTCCTGTGTGCCCTGGCCGGGAATCGAACCCGGGACCCCTGCACGCCAGGCCGATGCTCTACCACTGAGCCAACCGGCCAGGGCTCCTAGGAACATATTTTAAAGTGTCCTGGATTCATCACGGTATGACTCCCACCCCCATGATAGGCAGTAGCCTCTGGGGGCAGTTGGGATCTGTGCTTGCTGTTTCATAGTCTTCATGAGAGTCCAGTGAAGGGATGGACCTGTAGGAGGCGCTCACACATAATAGTGAAGAATTAAATGTGGATGGATAAAGATAAAATACTATGGTCAAGCATATAAGGGGACACAAGGATGTCCATATTGCTGTCTTCTCCCCTATCCCCTACCGAGAATTAACTGAAGAAAACGAACTCAGGCAGCAGCAAGAGGGATTTAAGCTAGACAACAATAGGCACTACCTGATGATTAAAATTCACCTCCAGAATCATTTATCAAGTGGGCCCCACAGCAGGGGTTGTCAAAGCACAAGAGACAGCTCAGATGCAGACACAAGCAAGGTGACGAGTGTGCTAATGGGGCGAAGCGAAAGCAAGCCTGGAAAGACAAACAGGTGGGATGCTGGTCCAGATGGAGGGAAGGACTTCAGCAAAGGACCGGAGGCAGGAGTTCCTGGGTGTGGGAAGGCAGAGCAGCAAGAGGTCTCGGTGGCTGCCAACAGGCCAGGGAGGGTGCTCTGCACCCTCAGGGCCAGAGGCAGTGAAGGTTCCGAGCGGGAGACCCACACCGTCGGGACCTGACTTCCAGAATCATCTCCCAGAGGCATCGAGAAGCCCACCCACCACCCCGGCCACTTGTCTCAGCCTCTCATCTTTGCCTTGGCCTCTAACATGGGATCCCAGAGGCCACCTGGGCCCTCTCCTCTTCTCGCCTCTACTTCTCTCTCGTCCCCACGGTCCCTTCCTTGCCCATGCTGACAATGCTCAGACTTCTATCTCTAACCCAGGCCCCTCTCCAGAGCTTCTGACATCTCAACTTGGCCTCTGAGAATTCTATCTCCTGAGCTTCCCTGAGTTAACGTGTCCAAAATGAACTCACTCAGAAACATGGGGGTGATCCTTGCCTCCCGGCTCCCCTCCCCGCTCCCACGTTCCATCCACCAGCAAACCGCATCCCAACTGAGAATCTACCCCAGATCTGGCTCCTGTCTCCGTCCGCTCGCCACACTGGCCTGGCTCACTGTGGCGACCTCCCTTCGCATCTCCGCACTTCTGCTCCAGTCTCCTCAGCCTGCTCTTCCCCAGCAGCCTAGCGGCCGTCAGACCCTGGCTCTGGCCTCCAGCAACCCAGCAGGGGTTCTGCCCACTGTCCCAGAAGGATTCTCAGCCTTTGCTCATAGCCTGCCCTCGAGGTCGCTCGAGGCTGCTCGCTGAGGCAAACCCTCCTGCCTAAACACGGTGCCCCGCTCCATGTGGCCCCCTTCTCCAACTCCCAGCTCTGGCTTAACAAAGGGGACCTTCTCTCAGAGGCCCCCTGACCACCCTGTAAAGGTCCCCCCACCCATTTCTTTCTCCCATGACCCTCTTTATTCCCTAAGCTCTAAGAAGTCGGAAGGCATGAGCCCCATTTGGACAGGCAGGCATTCGTTCCTTCACTCCACAGGCATATATCCGACATCCACTGCATAGCATGGACCGCTATGGTCCCTGGGGACTCAGACACGAGCCAAACACAGCCCTGTCCGCAGTCTCTGCTTCCTTTACAGTCTAGTGGCAACAAACAAGTGAGCAGGCACAGGAGAACATGAACGCACCGGGAACACGCCCCCAGGGAGGGAACATTCCGGAACAGATACCTGGAAAGGGATCAGTGCAGCGCTGCCTGCAGGCAGGGCTTCGGGCCACCCCGCCATCTCTAACCATTTAGGAGGGAGCATCCAGAAGTCTGGGCATTGCCTAGAACTGCAGGTGCGGGCTTGGTGGTGAGTCCAGGCAGCTGTGGGGGCAACTTCTCTGCCAGCTATGAGGGCCAACACCCTCCCCAGGGAGGAGGAGGCTGAACAGCTGTTAGGTTAAGGAGCCTGAATTTTCTTGCAGGTCTGCCTGATTCTCTCTGTTGAGTCAGAGAACCCTTTCATTCACCCCTGCCCCGTTGCTGCCTCCCCTGGGCTCCTGCCTCATGCCTGCTGCTTCCTCTGCCCAGCCCTCACCTCCCAGTACCCCGAACCCAGCCTGAAGCCACGGCCCCGGCCCCCGTCACCACCGTACCTCTTAATGATGAAGTGGATGCTGTGCCGCTCCTCCAGGATCCGCTTCAGCTTGGGGACCCCGTAGGTGCAGGGGCGCTTGAAGGGGATCTTGTCCGGGATGCCCACGATCTCCACAGCCTCTGGGTCGCAGGCGATCTTCCTATAGGGGACGGGGACCATGTGGTCCAGGCCCAAGGCTTCCGCTGGAAAGGCAATGGCAAGGCTGAGTGCAAGGTGGAGGCTGCAGGACACGCAAGGCCCCAGGGCCACGGTCACCATCATCTCCCACCTCCCTGGCATCTCTCACAAGAAAATGTCCACAGGCTCCCACCTCACTCAGCAATGGACAAAGCCCTACCTGGGTGTGGAGGTGGGAGGGGGTTAGAAGAGGGTATAGAAGGGATACTACACTTGATCTTAGCCAAAAGGCTGAGCAGCGATAGAGAAGGGATAAAGGACGATAAAAAAAGATCTGACTCGGGGTGGTGAACACACAGCACAGCGTACAAATTGATGATGTGTTGCAGAATTGTGCACCTGAAACCTGTATAATTTTGTTAACCGGTATTCCCTAATAAATTCAATAAAAAGAAAAATAATAAAACAAAGTCCCACCTGGGCCTATGAGGCCTGATGTGACCAGGACCCCATCAACTCTAACCTTATTTCCCTCCTTTCATTCCTGTACTTGCTCACCCTGGTCTCTGACCCGTTTGTTGCTTCCTTACAACACCAGGCATACACCCACCCCAGGGCCTTTGCTCTTGCTCTGCCATCCACTCAGATACTTTCCTCCCAGATAATCATATGCCTCCTTCTCTCCTTTTCTCTAAGCATCTACTCAAATGTCACCTCATCGGCCTAGAACAGCCCCTTTCACCTCTCCCTACTCCACCTTCTTTTTTTTTTTAAGTGAGAGGAAAGGAGATAGAGACAGACTCCCACATGTGCCCCAACCGAGATCCACCCATCAACCCGTCTGGGGCTGATGCTCAAATCAGTCTAGCTATCCTCAGTGCCTGAAGCCAACACTGAACCAACCACTGGTTTTTCAGTGCCTAGGGCTGACACTCAAACCAGTCAGCCCACTGGCTGTGGGAGGGGAAGAAAGCAAGAAAAGAGGGGAGAGAGGGAAAGAGAAGCAGATGGTTGCTTCTCATGTGTGCCCTGACCGGGGATCAATCCTGGGATGTCTGCACGCCAGGCCAATGTTCTATCCACTGAACCAACCAGCCAGGACCCTGCTTTGCTTTTCATTCTATTTTTTTTTTTTTTTTTTTTGTATTTTTCTGAAGCTAGAAACGGGGAGAGACAGTCAGACAGACTCCTGCATGCGCCCAACCGGGATCCACCAGGCACGCCCACCAGGGGGCGATGCTCTGCCCACCAGGGGGCGATGCTCTGCCCCTCTGGGGCGTTGCTCTACCACGACCAGAGCCACTTTAGCACCTGGGGCAGAGGCCAAGGAGCCACCCTCAGCGCCCGGGCCATCTTTGCTCCAATGGAGCCTTGGCTGCAGGAGGGGAAGAGAGAGACAGAGAGGAAGGAGAGGGGGAGGGGTGGAGAAGCAGATGGGTGTTTCTCCTGTGTGCCCTGGCCGGGAATCGAACCCGGGACTTCCGCATGCCAGGCCAACGCTCTACCACTGAGTGCTTTTCATTCTAAGTTTATCACCCTGACATTACATTCTCATCTATACATCGGTTTACTGTCTAGAACCTAAGCTCCACGGGATCAGGGGTGTCATGTCTGGGATCTAGATAGGGCTGGCACATTGCAGCTGCTTCTTGCCTATTCAGTGAGTGAATGAATGGCTCCAGGAAGCTCCCAGGCTCCAGGTAGCTCTTGGCAGGATGCCACTGGCCACAGAGATGTGTTTTTCCTCCAGGGCGAGGCCCAGCACTCCTCTCACTCTTCAGTGACATACATGAGATGCAGGCCGGAAGCTGACAGCTTTGTGGACAGCAATGCAGAAAGAATCCAGGCTCATGAGTGCTTGCTTGTTCTTTTTTTCCAGATTGTTAGGTTTTGTCTTGTGCATTTCAGTTATTCATTTTTACACCAGCTCCACATTTATTCATCTCCTCACCAAACATGATTTGAGCACCTACTGTGTGCTCGATAGCACTTTAATGGCTCCCTGTTCTTTTCCCCAAGGCCTGGGAAGTCTCACAAGATGAGCTAGGCTGAGTATCCACTCTTGCCGTATCACTCTGATCTCTCCCAGGAGTCCCATAGACCCTCATATTCCCCAGGCTCCTCCCCATCCTGGCCTCGACTGTGTCCTGACAAGTATTGGCCCTGAGCTGGACCACCCTCCGGCGATGCCCTGACCTGGGTAGAGCAGGGCTGTCAGGGGGCCTCCCTGGGATGCTGTTGACACTGTTTTTCTGTTGATGCAGCCCAGGTCTGCGTTGGCAGCCAGATTCCACTGTGAAGTCACATTTAACTCACTGTGTCAAATTAAACCCTGAAAATCTCAACAACTGTCAAACCATTACTTCTCCTTCCCCCCACCTCCAGCATCACCACCACACCCAGCCCCAGCCCCAGCCCTTGGGTGAAGGGTTCCTCGAGTCTGTGATTTCATCTCCACTTGGGTTCATCAGATGCACTGGGCCTGTCTTTCCAGCAGCACTGAGATTCAGTGCACAAAGGACCCCACTCAGCCCCCAGCTGCAGTAGGGCTGGGAAGAGAACCAGGCCACCATGCACAATCCTACATCCTTCCCCAATCTCAACTTCTTCCTAGGTGACAGTGTCCCTGAGGCTTCCTGAGGGCGGCCCCTCACATTTGATTTTTTCCCCTCTGCACCCCCAGCCCCAGAACCTCACCCAGAATTGGTGGCTGAAAGGGCAGAACCAGGAGCAGAATCTGTTCATCCAGGTCTGCAGGATGCCTCAGTTTGCCAAACGTCCTCACCCAGGGGGCCCCCTAATTCTTACGGAGAACCTCCTTCTCCCCCCAGGGCAGCTGAAGAAGCTGACAGGAGACAAGACCTGAACCATTCTGAGCCTAATACTCCTCCTTGGATTAGGCCGTGGGGCCCAGGTGCTGATGTCTAGAAAAGGTTCCACATTCCAGAAACATCAAGGGTTCACAACAGGCCAGAAGACCGGTGGCTGCATGCCAGCCAGGCTGGGGCAGAGCCCTCTCCACCTCCCTCCCCTTGCATCCCATCCAGTTCACAGCAGCCTGGGGCCTGCAAGACTCAGGTACAGACATCCCTTCATTACAGCAAAACAGCAAAATGGGGAAAGGGGGCAGAGTGGGTGGGCCAGGGTGACCACATCAAAGGCACCCAGCCTACCCCAGACTCCTCACGATGGCCTCGAGGGCTTTGCTTAGCTTCACGCCAACCTGGAACTGCCAAGCCCACATGCCCAGGCCTCTTCAGCCTGGATCAAAGGGCACCTCCTCCATGAAGCCACCGATGACTTCCCAAGCTGGTTGAGAACTCCCCTTCCTTTGAGCTGTCCCTTCTTTCTGAGGGCTCCCATCCCTGTTCGCTGCCACATACTCAAGTGTGCGTGACTGCATACCACTGCCTGCTACTGAAGACACATCTTCAGACCACTGCTGAAGCACCCTGACACCAGAGTTGGCCCGGGAGCCTGGCACAAGGTGGGGGGCTCAAAATGCATGACTGGTAAGTGAGCGAGTCAGTGATTGTGTGTGGGGAAAAAAGAAAGGAGGAAAGCAAGACTGATATGTGACAGAATGAATATGTATGTGATCTTCAACTCTGGTTCCTGGAACAAGGGCTCATAAAACCCTTGTAATTTCCCGACAGGGGTGAGAAGGGCATCTTTTGTTATTCATAACATGCCCCTTTCAATCATATCTGACAGGGCTTTGGGAGCCCACCTAGCCCAGGGTAAGTTTTTTTTGTTTTTTGTGTTTTTTTTTGTTTTGTTTTAAATAAGGACAAAGAGAGAGGCAGAGAGAGGGATAGACAGGAACAGACAGACAGGAACGGAGAGATGAGAAGCATCAATCATTAGTTTTTCGTTGCACATGGCGACACCTTAGTTGTTCATTGATTGCTTTCTCGTATGTGCCTTGACCACGGGCCTTCAGCAGACCGAGTAACCCCTTGCTCGAGCCAGCGACCTTGGGTCCAAGCTGGTGAGCTTTTCCTCAAACCAGATGAGCCCGCACTTAAGCTGGCGACCTTGGGGTCTCAAACCTGAGTCCTCCGCATCCCAGTCTGACACTCTATCCACTGCGCCACCGCCTGGTCAGGCTGGTCTTGAAGAACAAGTAGAAGTTTGCCCCCAAAAGATGCAAAAGGAGTGCCAGGCAGAGGGCAGAGCACAGGTAAAGGTGAGGAGTGGTGCTTCGTGAGGGGTCGGCAGGTGAGTGAGGGCAGCGGCCATTTGTCCCTGCCCAGCCTGTCCCCACGCTGCCTGCCATCCACAGGTGAGTCAAGGTCGGGCTCTGCCATCAGCCCCACCCCTCGGGAGAATCTAGAAGAGAAATATTGACACAACCACCCCCTACCCAGACAGGAGATGACATTAGCGCTGATGGCAAGCAGGTGTCAGCATATGGCTCCCGCTGTCATGTTAGGGAACACAAGTGACTGCCATGTAATGAGATGCTCATCACGCTGCTGGGGCCACACAGTGGGCCGCCGCCCACTCACCATATCTGCTGTTAAACAGGATCTGCACGCACTCCCGGAGTGTGTTGATGTCCTCGGTTTCCTTTATGAAGGCGTCCCACTTCTCTATCAAAACACAGGAGGTATAAACGAGGGCCAGTCAAAGACGTGAGCCCGCGGCCTGGCGACCTCATGAGGAGCCGCCCTCCCCACCCCGTTCTCGGCTCGGCTGTGCCCTATAGACAGCCACACTCCCTCCATGGCCCTGGGGTTCCTGGGCCTTCCCCTCCACAGCCCCGGGAACCAGCCTCAGCCCTTCTGCCCTTCCCCACCTCGGACCCTGATGCCCCAGCCTCCTCAAGGAAGCAGCCCACACAAATCAGGATGCTCTTGATGGTCTTCTCACCTGCTCTCTCCTCTGGCCACTGCCTACCCCCATGGGCAACAGATATTGTGCCCCTCCTGCCCAGACAGGTAGGAGGTTGGGAGGATGCTCCCTCCGAGTGAGGAGAGGCTGAGTCCTGACCTTGACCTCGTGCCTCATATATCTGGGGTCTCACCCAGCCTTGGCCTTGTTGGCTTCCCCCAAATCCTCAGCCCTCCTAGTTTAGCCTGTGCCTCAAATTACTATGAATAACAAGAATGATCATTGGTCATTGTAATTATAAAGTAACATCTTTATTAAGTACTTATCTGTGCTAAGCACTTTGTACACACACACACACACACACACACACTCCTATTTAATACCTCATGACAACCTTTAAGCACAGATATTTCTACTTTTCAGATGGGAAAACCGAGGCTCATGGAGACTCAGTACCTTGCCTGAGATCACCCAGCTCGTACCTAGTGAAATTCTATCCCAACTCGTACCTCTTGCCCACCATGGCCTTCCACAATGCTGTTCGATCTGGGTATCCATGCCCCTTCCCTGCCAGGGACAGACCTCGTTTGGGGCAGTGGAGTCTTCACCTCATCCCAGGGGACTAGGCTTTCTAAAACGAGCCTCTCATTGGAGGTGAGGGCTGAGATCCCCACAAGGCAAACTGCTAGAAAGTCCTACTGCATCCCTTTCTAGTCTAAATGAATCCAAATTCTCCTGCTCTCAGTTCTCCGTGAGGTACTTTCAAATCTGTCCACATTGTTTTGATACTCCTTATTTCAAGAGGCGGAGCTTAATTCCTCTCTCTCCTTTTGAGTACAAAGTGGATCAAGCTTCTGGCTTCTAACGGGGAGAATATGGCAGAAGCGACAGTGTCTTCTGAGGCTAGTTCATAAAGGACATGTGGCTTCCTCCTTCCTCTCTCTGGGATCACTAGCTTCAGGAAACCAGCTGCCATAGTGTGAGGACACTCAAGCAGCCCTGTAGAGACCCATGTAGTAAGAACAGGTCTCCTGCCACCAACAACACCACTGAGCTTTGAAGTGGGCCCTCCAGCCCCAGGCAAGCCTTCAGATGATCATGGCCACAGCCGACAACTTGATGACCACCTCATGAGAAAGCCTGAGCCGGAACACCCAGATGAGCTGCTCCTGAATTCCTGTCCTACAGACACTGTGAGACATAAATGCTTGTTGGTTTCAGCTAAGTTTTGGGGCAGTTTGTTATGCCGCAATACATAACTATTATGCTCTGATTTTACTCACAAAGTGCAGAGCTGCCCCTCCTTTCTCTCAGGAGCAGCCAGTAGACACATTTCCATCTCACCCAGCACCACCCGCAGCCCCAGAGCCCCGCTCTGGGCAGGGTGCCGCCACGGGGACTGTCCTACCTGACTTGTCATGAACAATGGAGAAGAGGATGCGCTTAGAGGCGTGGACGTTCTGAATGAGAGGCCCACCGGGCCTGGTGGGCTTCTGTCCTGGACAAGGCAGAGGAAAGGCACAGGTTCGAGGTGGGCCCCCACAGGGATCCCCAGATCCGGCCTCTCTGCACAGGCACTGGCTCTGGCTAACAGTCTCACCTAACACAAATACCCTGAACTGAGTCCTGCGATCATGAACGCTAGGCAAGTTCCCTAAGCAGAAGCCTGAGACATTTTTAACAGAGTGTGCAATCCAAATGGCAGATCAGGGAGGGCAGGATATCTGAGGTCACCTTTTATAGGTGGGGACACTTGTTTCAGGCATGTAAGTCCCATCCCCCTGCTCAGCTCACACATTTGTATGCGGGGGGGGGGGTGTCATCCTTTTTTTCTCCTTCTCATAACAACAACACTAAATATGACTTATAAGCACCTACTATGTGCCAAGCTTTGGATATGTTTTAATACAGCAGTTTTTAAACTCCAGTGTACACTGGAACCAGCTGGTAGATGTATCAATTCACAGAGAGCTGGGCTCCACCCCCAAAGGTTCAAACTCAGC
This sequence comes from Saccopteryx bilineata, assembly GCF_036850765.1. Lineage (NCBI taxonomy): Eukaryota > Metazoa > Chordata > Mammalia > Chiroptera > Emballonuridae > Saccopteryx > Saccopteryx bilineata. The sequence goes on along the minus strand of NC_089493.1, from coordinate 267,176,191 downwards.
CGGACTTTGGTGTGGCCTGAGAATGTGCATTTCTTTCTTTTTTTTTTAATTTTTTTTTCTTTTTTTATTTATTCATTTTAGAGAGGAGAAAGAGAGAGAGAGAGAGGAGAGAGAGAGACAGGGGGAAGGAGCTGGAAGCATCAACTCCCATATGTGCCTGACCAAGCAAGCCCAGGGTTTCGAACCGGCGACCTCAGCATTTCCAGGTCGATGCTTTATCCACTGCACCACCACAGGTCAGGCGAGAATGTGCATTTCTAACATGCTCTGTCATTTAATTATGATAACAATGCCATGAAGTAATAGGTACTACTAGCATCTCCATTTTATAGATAAGGAAACTGAGGCTCACAGAGACAGAGATATGCCCCAGCACACTTAACCACTAAGTAGCGAAGCCAGGAAAGGAACACAGGTCTCTCCTACTCAGCTGTTCCTTCTCTAATGCTTCCAGTAACCCTAATGCAGTGTGTAGACAGTTGGTGTTTATTAAATGCATGGGACCGATCAGCACGTTTTCCAGGCTCCTGAATCCTCTCGGTGTCTCTTGGTCCCAGGCCAAGGACACGGTTCACAGAGGGCTGAGTGAAGGCCTGGCGTCTGAGTCTAGTACGCTATAATACCATCTGTCCTGCCCCAGACCCTTGCCCCAACATTCTTCCTTCAGTTTGGGGAGGGCCTGAGCACCCTGACTTGCCCTGGAGGGTGCCCTGCATGAGTGACCTCTGTCCCACCCCCAGACTTGGGGGTCCCAGCAGCAGCTTACCACAGCAATCAGGGAAGTCTTGGGTGGTGGGAGTCTTGGACTCGAGCCCGGGCCGGCTGAGGCCCAGGTCGCTGGGGGCAAGTGGGCAGGCGGGCACCTCCTGCTTGAGCTCTCTCATGCCGTGGTTGGGAAGGGCGGTGCTGTACAGGAAGCTGGCCATGGAGGAGGAGGTGGCGGTGGGGGGCAGGTCCTGGGGTGGCCCTTTGGGGGCCTGGCCATGAAGGCCACAGTCCCGAGACCCCTTGGCTATCAGGGAGACACCGTTTAGCTCCACCAGGGCCTTTGAATCCTGCCCTCCATCCTCAAGTGACCTGGGTAAAGGACAGAAGGACAGAGGTGACTTCGTACAACCGTCCTGCCAGCTGCACCTCTTCCTCCATAGCCCTTCAGACCTCCCTCCGCAGAACCAGGCAGCCTATGAGGTAGGCAGGACAGGTGCCACTCGCCACTCATAGGGGACAGTGCAGGCCTGGGGTGGGACGGGACGTGCCTGGGCCCTGCTCTCAGCCTCTGTGCCCCAGGCCACCCACTGGGTCCTCCCAGCCACAGTCACTCACTTCCCGCCTCCCTTTGTTACCTGTCCCTCCCAGTTGGTGTGTAAACGGGGCCAGAGCACTGAGGGCCCTCAGGCTGGCTTCCCACCTCCATCCACACTTTTGCCCGGTCTGTTCCTGACACCTACAGCGCTGCTGGTGCTATTTTTTCCCCAACCAAGTCTCTTTCAGCCTCTTTGCAACACAGAGGTCCCCTGGGAGGATCCCCTGGGAGGACCTCTGTGATTCGATGCCCAGCTCGGATCACACTCCACGACAGGGCTTCTGCCTCACTTCCACCACCAGAGCCCCCCGCTGGTGTCTGAGGCGCTGGGTAATGGCCCCGGGTGGCTGAACCAGCAGGCAGGCAGGTCACCCCCAGCCTTGCCCGGCCCGGCCCTGTGGTCCGGCCGCCAGCCCCTGGCCCACTCCCCGGCCGGCTGCCTCACTCACCTCTTGAGCTTGAAGCGGATGCGGTGGCTGTGCTCCAGAATGGCCATGAGGGCCTTGGGGTCATACTCGGCCGGCCTGCGGAAGGTCAGGCCCTCGGGCAGCCCCTGCACTGCAAGCAGCCCCGGCTCCCTGAGTAGCCTCTCGTAGGGCAGTGGCACCACGCTGGCCCTTCCCAGGGCCTCGCCTGTGGGGGGAGGGCGTCGAGGAGAGGGCCTAGTATGAGAGGGCAGCCAGGAGGGGGTGGGGGCCAGGCTTTCCCCACAGCTGCGTCCTGGAGAGTGACTCCCCTTGGTGCTGGGATCCCAGGAAACAGAACCCCATCAGCTCCTTAAATGCAAACTTCACACAGAATGACCCCCACAGGCTGGTGGGTCGGGGCTGTGGATGAGGCTCCATGTTTGAGGGCCAGGGCTACCCAGGGAGGAGGTCCCTGCTTCCTTTTGCCTTTCTCATCTCCGCTCCGGGGATCTGCAGGGGAAAGCAGGCCTGGGGTGGTGGCCAGGAGGTGAGGAGGGGAGAAGAGTGAGAGAGAGAAAAGAGGGCAGGAGAGAGAGAGAGACTGCAAGAAAAAAGCCAGAGGAGAATGGGAGAGAGGGAGAGAAGATAAGGAAGACAGGAAGTAGAGAAAAAACAGAGAGACGATTCAGAGAAAAAGAGACAGTCTGTGAAGATGGTCAGGATGAGGGAAGGGGCGAGTAGAGGGGAGACTGGCTGGGGACCCAGGGGGTCGTAGGGCCAAGAAGCCTGGGCTCAGAAATATCTGTTGTTGACCCCATGCTACTGCCTCACCCAGAGCCAGAAAGATGCCCCTCAACACACTGCCACCTCTGATTCTGTCCCAGGTGGGGAAGGTGGCCAGGGAAGAGCAGGTGGGGGCGTAGGGGGCTCTGGGCACAAACCCTGCAGTTAGCAAAAGTGTCTGCAGTGGCACAGCCAACCACAAGTGACAAGTCCTCTTGTCCGAGGTGGCCAGTGTGCTCACCCAGGGCCCCCATTCCCCCTCGGCCTCCTTGTCCTGACATCTGGACAATAGGAGTTTCCTCACAGACCTTTGTGCCACAGAATCAGAAACTGACGGGGGAACAGAGTAAAGCAAGTCAGAGATAAATGAGGTGGGACCCTTAGGGACTTGCCCCAGGTCACCGAGGGAGTAGTAAGGCTACCGCTGGGCCCTGAGACTGCAGCCTGAGACTCTCCAAGAACGGCCAGGCTGTCTCTCCCCACCCCTGAAGGAAGGATTTCCGGACCAGTTAGCCTGCTCTCGGTCATTCAACACATGCCCTCTGAACACCTGCTGCTGCTGGGCTCTGGCCTGCAGGCTGGGGACAATAGAAAGAGCAGGCACAGTCCCTGACCCAGCTGAAGAAACTGGACTAGTGAGGGGAGAGGGCACAGTGGGTACCCAGAGAAGGCCCTGATCAGTGTGTGTGGGGGGGAAGGCCTCCCGGAGCTGAGCCTCAGAGAGTAACACGGTGTCCACCGCACAGAGAAGGCAGTCCCAGAAGGCACAGTGGCACAGAGGTGGAGAGGTATGGAAAGAAGCCAGAGAGTGCTGGAGAGGTGGAAACGGTTCTGTGAGGGGGGTCAGCCCAGCTGGAGAGCTGGGCGGGGAAGGGCTGTGGTGGGCGCTAAGCCACACTGAGGGTGACAGGGCGCCCCCGAAGGCAGTGGCGGGAGCATGGTCAGACTGTGCTTTGGGAGATGCCCTTGGTCACAGGTGGGTGAGGGCAGCAGGGAGGTGAGGAGGCCTGGGGCCATTTCCAGGTGAGAGGTGGCAGTGAGCAGGACCAGGACAGGGGCAGAGGGATAGTGGTTCAGAAGACGGGGGCGGGAGTGAAATATCCATGTCCAGGGATGCAGGGAAGACAGCTGGGGCTGTGCTCCAAGCCTTGACGTGTTGCTCTGGGGCCACAGTGAGGCGGAAGGGAGCCTCCTCATCTGGGTGGGGACTGGGCATCCCACCCACCTGGGGCCCCAAATGGAATGAGGAAGGATCTTACTATAAAGAACATCAAACACCTCCTCTACCATCTTCCGCAGAAGGTACACGTCTGAGCCATGCTCCAGGGTCGACCGCGGGATGCTCCGGCCACCGACCTCACCGCGAGGCACCTTCTTGTGCTGCTCTGCTTCCGGCTCCTTCCAGGGGGGGCCTCCTATGGGACACAGAGCATACGGCAGGGCTGTGGTGAGCACCTGTCTTACCACCTGCCCAGGGAGCTGGAAAGTCCCTGCCCTGTGCTGAGCCCAGCAGCGGGGTACCCAACACAAAGTGCAGAAGAGTGAATGAATGAAGAGTTAATGAGGGAGCAAACCTTGAACCAACGGCTGCCTAGGGCCAGGGCCGGGCCTGGGGCCTGGGGCTCATCCCTATGTCCAGCATGGGGCCTGGGGCTCATCCTGGTCACCTCTAACTCTCTGGATAACCTTAGGCAGGTCTCTTTCCTCTCTGGGCCTCAGCCTGTGAGCTCTCACAGGAGAACACCTAGTCTGGCTCAGAAATGGGGTTCAACAAATGTCTGTTCCATCTGTCCCCTTTCCATGCTGACATTAATGCTCTGTCTTAAACAACCGAGGCCCCAGTTTTCTGCTCGGCCAAGAGGGGAGATGATGAGAACCTCACCAGGAGGCTGAGAGGCGGCAAAGAGGCAGCCTCCTGCTAGGTGAGGTGGCGTGGAGGCTTAGGAGTGTCGGTGGGTCCCCGGGTAGGAAGGTGCTGAAACAGCGTAGAGAGGAGACAGAAGGAGGGCCCTGAGGCCCCGCCCACCCTGAAGCCTGCTCTCCTCTAGGGATGTGTGATGCTTGAAATAAACCAGCCGAGCTCCCGCTGCTATAAATAGTGGCTCTGCCCGGCTCCGGGGAGCCAGGTGCGCCTTCCCCAGGCCCCAGTCTGGCTCCCAGTCTGGCCAGCTGGGGGCCGCAGACTCTGCCACTGCTCACCCTGCCCTGGCCCAGCCCTCTGCCCTACCTTGGAGAGCGTGCAGGCTCTGCGGGCAGAGTGGGAAGGGGAGGCTGGCTGGGGGACAGCTTTCCCTGAAATGGCTGACCCTAGGGTCCAGGCCTGGGGTGCAATGGCATGCTAATACTGGTAAGACAGCAGCTGATGCTTACCGAGTGTAACGTAAGTGCCAGGTATTATTCTAAGTGCTTCCATGTATTAATCTGTTTAATCCTCAGGTTGACCTCTAAGGAGGGTAGCACTGTTTTCCCCTTTCACAGATGAGGAGGTTGAGGCCCAGGAGGTAGCAGGTAGTAGGGCCAGGATGGAGCCCCAACATCTGACTCCAGGGCCTGCTCTTAACCCAAGAGCTGAGTCCCAAACTGTAGGCTTGAAAGCCCGATCGAGTGCTGGCCTCCAGAGCTGGGGCCAGGCCCTCTCCCTATAGGACCTGACCCACCACAAAGGTTAAGGTGACCTCCCCGAGCTTACTGCCACGCTGAGGCTCCAGGCATAGATGAAAACTTAGGGCTCAGGCGGCTGGCGTGGTGTGGGGAACAACCACAGCATAGGTTCTAGGGGTGGCAGGGCCCACACGGGGCCTGGGCTGAAGGCTGGAGAGGACACTATCAGGCACAGGAGAGAATGAGGACCTTCCAGGTGGGACAAGCAGGGGCAAAGCCAGCGGTGAGAAGGGACATCAGGGCTGGTAAACCAGAGTGCGGCGTGGCACAGCTGGGCGGGTACGAGGAACGCCGGGAGGACAGAGGACAGAGGACAGAGAACAGAGGGAGGACCTGGGCTACCAGGGGCCCCGAGGGCCCAGTCAGCATTGAAGAGCTGGAGGCTGCAGGATGACCCCTCTGCCTCGGGGCTTCCGACTCATAGTCCTGAAGGATGGGCTCTGTCACAGTCCTGAGTGATGGGCCCCCCACCCCCCAGCAGGGGCTCTGGGGCTGCCTCTCCCTGATTTTGAAGGGGTTAGCAGAAAGAGCATGGGTTTCAGAACCAGAGGCCCAGCCTCGCACTCGGCCTCACTCCCTGTCGGCTGTGTCCCTGGGGATGTGGCTCATGCTGACCGAGCCTCAGCTTCTCATCTGGGAAAAGGAAATAAAGCCCAGCACACGGCCAGGCCAGCAGCCCTGTGCATCACAGCAACACAGACTGCTCACATTTATCGAGCATGTCCTCTGTGCTGCTGGCCGCGTCCTCAGTCACTCCATCCCCACGAGCCACCAGGAGGTGGCTCCAAGATGACGTTACTGTCACAATGACAGTCCTACCTCAGAAGAGTGACATCAGGATAAACGAACGTGTTGGTACTATGAAGGGTGTTATAAACCGCAGGTGCTCTGTAAGTATTAGCTGAACAAGTGTGCTCGGTCCCCGTGTTAGGGACGCACAGGAACTGGGCAACAACACTGGGTCTCTGTGTACCCTTCTGTCAGCAAGCAGATGGGGTTGGCTGGGTCTGGCTGGCCCTGGGTCAGCCAGGCTCTATCAACCGAAAGGGTCACCCCAATAATGCCACATCAGAAAGCTTGCTCTACCCATTCCTGTCCAGGGTGTCCCCCAACACAGAGTCACCCTGGTGTTGTTTTGGGGACCCAGTCTCCTGGCCCTCCGGAGCCCCAGGGTACTCACGGCAGAACCCGAGGAAGTCTGACTGCAGCTCCTTCCGTGCGTTCAGGAACATTCTCCCCTTCTCGGTGCCCACCACGAAGGCGCTCTCATCATGCACAGCGACACAGGCCACTTCTGCGTTCAGCTTGGAGAGCGCTGAGCACTATGGGGGAAGTAGGGCGCGTGAGCCAGGGGACAGTCCCCGTCCCAGCACACCTCCACGCCAGCTCTGGGGGTGAAATGTGAGTTCCTATCTATAGCTCCAGGGAGAGGTCACTGTCCCAACATTCACAGTCTTAGAATCTGCGGTGGGAATCAATGGACGACCGTTCCCCACCATCGCCCACCCAGAGCTCAGCCAGGGTCAGGGGAGAATACGGGTTTACAAAGGCTAGAGGAGGACCAGGGCACAAGGACCCTGCCTCTCCCTCCTCCCCAGTCCTTCTTGCTCTGGGGGAGGGGGGCTTCCTATGTCAGGCCTGGCCCAAGCCCCGGGGACAGCCCTGTCCTGGGCTCTCTGAGTCCCTGAGTGAGGAGAAGGTGGGATGAGCCCCAGGAGAGCCAAGGCTCGGACAGTTCTAGTCTTCAGTCCCACCTCAGCCACTTCCTGTGGTGGGACCGAGGCAGTCCCACCTCTCACTGGGCCCCAATTTCCAAATCTGTAGAGAGGAGACAGCAGCCCAGCCTGAAGCATTTCAGTGGGTTTGGTTGTGGGGATACAAGGAGGCCTGGTTGGTGGAAATGAATTTCTAAACTGGGGCATCCCAGACGAGTACCCAGGCAGAGTTATTTTTGCAGCCTGGTATTGAGGTTGGCAAGCCCACTGCATAGAAAGCCCTAACACAGGGGGCCCTCAACCAAGACCACCAACATCTCAGGCCTCTGACCCTCCTCACCAGGAAAACCCTGCCTGTAAAGCTTTTGGCACGTAGTTTGAGTGCCTGATAGGTGCTTGTTTTTATATGAGTTAGGCAGCGCTTCGCTGAAAGGAAGTCTGGCTTCTAACCAGGGTTCTGCCGCTGTATGACCTAGACATGTTTCTCACCCTTTCTGGGCCATAGTCACGCCTTTGTGCCAGCTCCATCTTGGAGTGGTTCTGGTGAGGACGCTGGGGCACTGCAGGGCAGCAGGCCTGTCCCCGTGGGTCCCCTACTGAGGGGGACTCCACTTCCTACTCTCTAAGATTCCAACAAAAACTTGCCGTTCCCTTCCCCTGCGGGAACACTGTACAGACTATTAACAAACTCGACAAATAGATGTGGCGGTTTCCAACAAGGAGTGGCCATCAGAGCTGGAGGAGATCCTGGTTGCGTGGTCACGTCTTAGCTGAAGGAGCCCTTCCACGGCAGGGAAGGAACTCACCCAAAGGCACCGAGAAGGCGCCGTGAGGAATGCCTGGAGGAGGGTCTGAGACAGGTCGGGTTGGGGCGGTGCTGGTGAGGAATGGGCAGGACTTTAGCCCCACACGCCTGCAAACTGCCTGAGGACCCTGGCCCCAAGCCTGGGAGGATGCCAGGGTTCAGTCACTTCCAACAAGCACCATGCCACCCATGAAGGTCCCTCAGGAAACCCATTAAGGGCCCAACGGGTAGAGGGGGGGGGACGACTGTCTTGTTCATGTCACCATGCTAGCTACAGGATCATCAGCTTCTCCAAGCTCCAAGGAACCTTTGAAAATCCCTCTAGACCAGCGCTGTCCAAAGGAACGTTCTGCCATGACAATAATGTTCTATTTCTGCACTGTCGAATACTGTGGCCATTTGAAATGAGGCTACTGTGACTGAGCAACTGATGTTCACTGTATTTAATTTTAACTAGTTACAACTTAAATGTCAATTGCCATTCGTGGCTAGTGGCTGTGGGGCTGGCCATCACTGCCTGTGGCAGTTACACTTGCACCACCACCAGGCTGACCCTGCTGCAGGACAGTGGCCCGAGCTCCTCGGCTTCCCCTCCTTATGAAGGCCGCTCTGCACAGGGGAGCGGTTGCACCCAGCTGGCTCCCCAGGGGTGTCTATCACTTCTGGCCCAGACACCACCTAAGCTGTCCTAGAGCTGCCTACAGCAGAAACTGTCTAGAAGGGGGCCCTTGGTCCTAGCGCAGTGGTCGGCAAACTCATTAATCAACAGAGCCAAATATCAACAGTACAACAATTGAAATTTCTTTTGAAAGCCAAATTTTTTAAACTTAAACTATATAGGTAGGTACATTCCTTATCGAGGTAGCGCCCGCACGTGGTATTTTGTGGAAGAGCCACACTCAAGGGGCCAAAGAGCCGCATGTGGCTCACGAGCCGTGGTTTGCTGACCACTGTCCTAGGGGAACTGGAGACTTTGCACCCTAGTCTACTTTAAAAACCGGTCATAGGGCAACTTCTCTGGCCTCCATCTTTCTTCGGGGCCAGGGAACCTTGCTGGGCGGGATGTGCTGTACTATAAAGCCGTTTGCTATTCCACACTTTGTGGCTCTGGCCCGTTCGTTCCTTCTCGGTGGGGAAAAATACCTTCTGAAAACCCGGAAGGAGTTAGAAGTCCGCAAGGACTGTTCCTTTCCCCTCCCCTCCGAGAAAGAACCAGGACATTCACGGCTTCTAATTATTCGCGCACCCGTCCTTAATCTCTGTGCTGCCTGTTCCACCGCACAGGTCTTTTTCTGGCCAGAGAAACCTCACCTAAAACCTCCACTCCTAATCTTCTCTTCTCCGCGGACTCCCAACTCTCTCTCCTTCCTGTCTGACCCCCGGGGGTGCCCCTCTCTCGGGACTTTTCTCTGGTCCCTCTGTGGACCTCTTTTGTGCTCAGGTCTCTTCCCTCTGAAACCCTCCTCCAAAAATAAAGAGTAAAAGAAAAAAAAAATTAAGAAAAACCGGTCATAGGCCCTGGCCAGTTGGCTCAGTGGTAGAGCGTTAGCCTGGCGTGCAAGGATCCCGGGTTCAATTCCCAGCCAGGGCACACAGGAGAAGCGCCCATCTGCTTCTCCACCCCTCCCCCTCTCCATCCTCTCTGTCTCTCTCTTCCCCTCCAGCAGCCAAGGCTCCACTGGAGTAAAGTTGGCCTGGGCGCTGGGGATGGCTCCATGGCCTCTGCCTCAGGTGCTAGAATGGCTCTGGTTGCAACAGAGCGACGCCCCAGATGGGCAGAGCATTGCCCCCTGGTGGGCGTGCAGGGTGGATCCCGGTCAGGCTCATGCGAGAGTCTATCTGACTGCCTCCCTGTTTCCAACTTCAGAAAAATACAAAATAAATAAATAAATAAAAATAAAAAATGGTCATATTGTGTGATTTCAGGTAAAGGCCTGCCCTCTCTGAATTTCAACTTCATCATGCTAAAATGCAGATTTTAAAAAACACCTGCCTATCCTCCATCACCACAGAACGTCCCCCCAGGAAAAGGCTAGAGGAAAATGACATTATTATTTTCTCATTTGGGGTAAACTGCTACAGGCTTAGGTATGGAGGCAACGGTGCCAGAGGAGTGATTTATGAAGTCCCGTTTCTCTCTCCCAGCCCCAAGATGCAGTTACAGCTTCTGCTGTAACATCGGGATTACAGCTCTCTAATGAATCGTGGCCTACAAATTATCCTCCAGGTGCTGGGAGGGAGGCTCGGGACTATGCCAGGGATGGGCTTTGAATGACAAGAGGTAATGAATGAGGATGACAGGATAAGGACCAGAGCCAGCATCTATTCCCAGGACTGGATTAAAAAAAAAATTTTTTTTTTAACTTATTGATTTGAGAGAGAGAGAAATAGAAACACTCATCTGTTCCTGTATATGCCCTGACCAGGGATTTTATTTTTATTTACTTAGAAAATTAAAATTGATGGGTGACATTGATTAATAAAATTATGTAGGTTTTAGGTAAACATTTCTATACTGACCAGGGATTGAACCTACGACCTCTGCGTATCAAGGCACTGCTCCAACCAATTGAGCTATCCAGCCAGGGTGAGCCCAGGACTGGATTTTTACATACTTGGTCTCACTCAAGCCTCCCACCCCCTGACGGAGGCAGAGGCCCTGGCTGCAGGTGGGGACAATGAGGCTCAGGTCAATGAAACCTGCTCTAAGTGGCAGAGGTGGGACTCGAGCTCTACTGTCTGGTTATAGAGCTGGGAGTCCCACTCCTCCAGGGTGGGCAGGGGCACTCACCATGGAATCTAAGGCAGACACAAGGCTGGTGATGATCTCGTCTTTGCGGGCGAATGTGGAGTTCCAGCGGTCAGGCCCACAGCCATTGGTGGGGATGTCACAGCGCTTCCCCAGCAAGGCCATGGTCACCTGGATAAAGAGAGGGAGTAGATGGGAGTGAGCATGTGCCACAGGGCGTGGCATACATGGTAGGTGCCCACCCCAACAGGCCTGGCCCCAGACCCCGGGGCTGTCTCTACTTCCCAGATGGAACAAATCAAGAGAGGGACTTTTCTTCTCCTAAGGGTTTTCTGTGCAAGATGAAACTAGAGCCTGGACAGGCCCAGACACGCAGCGGAGCGCACACGGTCTGTATAGGTGTGAGCACAGGGGGCAGGGTAACTGCGAGATGTGCCCAGAGCATGTGCCCCAAGTCTGCAGCCCTGGAGCTGAGCCCAGGACCATGACCAGTCTTATCCAGCACCCCCCAACCATCACCTTTCCCCATGCACACTGCTCTAGCCAGGGCTCTCTCTTGCTCACACACCCTCTGTGGCTCCCTACTGCTCATATTAGTTGTTGACTCAACCTTGTATTCAAGGTTCCTGCCAGACTCCCTTGTTCCAGATATCTGAAGTGTCACCATCCCCTAAATCAGGGGTCCCCAAACTACGGCCCGTGGGCCACATGCAGCCCCCTGAGACCATTTATCCGGCCCCCGCCGCACTTCCGGAAGGGGCACCTCTTTCATTGGTGGTCAGTGAGAGGAGCACATTGACCATCTCATTAGCCAAAAGCAGGTCCATAGTTCCCATTGAAATACTGGTCAGTTTGTTGATTTAAATTTACTTGTTCTTTATTTTAAATATTGTATTTGTTCCTGTTTTTTTTTGTTTGTTTGTTTGTTTTTTTTACTTTAAAATAAGATATGTGCAGTATGCATAGGGATTTGTTCATAGTTTTTTTTATAGTCCGGCCCTCCAACGGTCTGAGGGACAGTGAACTGGCCCCCTGTGTAAAAAGTTTGGGGACCCCTGCCCTAAATGTACCAATGTCTCCCTAGCTGTCCCAGGGCCCCTTCTCCTGCCCTGAGTGCCTTTCCTCGTCCCTTCGTCACATACTGACTGCCCACACAGCTTCTCACTGTTGCCTCTGCTGGGAAGGCACCCCTCCCACCCTACCTCCTGCCCTCTCCTGCCCCACCTGGGCCAGGCGCCCTTGCTGGCCTCCCAGGTGCCCATGAGCTCTTCCACCACAGCTCTGATTCAAGCCACATGCTCCCCCAGGCCAGGCCACTGCCCCGAGGCCTCGGAGCCACAGTCTACTTCCTGGCTGTCAGGGCTGTCTCAGCGGTACAGAGGTTGCTTCATCTGAGACCAGGGTTTCCCCCGCACAGAACTTTGTCCCTTTGTCGTAGGGCTCCTAAAAAACAGAGCTGCATCCTGCCCCTTGCTGGGGGCCCCTCTCAGGAATTCCCCAGGCAGGAAACAGGCCTGCTGCCCCTGTACCACCCAGCCTGGCCTAAACACACACTAGATACAACGGTCAGCCTCCTTCAATTCCTGGTCCATCCCGCCCCTCCCTTTCCGGACCCCAGGAAACAGGTCCAGGGGGCTCACCCATAGGACTCTCCAGGGCCAGAGCCTTCCTTTGAGCCAGCTGCCCCCTCCCCGATCCAAGCAAAGGAGAGGGCAGAGGTCAGTCGGTTCCCTGTCTGGGCTCAGCCCCATCCAGTGCTCTGTGCACAGGTCCTTGGCAGCCGGTTTAGGGGGGTGAGCAGAGACCAGGGCTGCGGGCCTTGGAGGGAGCCTGCGAATCCTGCCTTCCTTACTTCCAGCAGATCAGGGTCAAGAAGTCTGTGCCCATGACTAGGGATATAGGGGTTGGGTAGCAGCACCTAGCAGTTGACAGGTGGGCCTGGTGCCTTAAGGGGTGACAAGCCCAGAGTGTCTTCTATCACTGCAGCTGCCCCTGGACCTTAAGGTCTGTAAGGGCAGGGACCAGTCTGCCTGTCACTCCTGCACCCCCAGGGCATAGCTCAGGGCCCGACATACAAGACGGACCAAGGTACTGTGGTCCAAACCGAGGACTAGGGCCTTCAAGAGGGTTATGAAATCGATGACAGAGAAGAGCAAATGTCCGAGCACATCACACAGACAAGGTGAGAAGTGTCTGACTTCAGTTACAGAAACAGCAAAAGGAATTAGGGATACATCAGAGCTTGGCTCTGCCCTCAGTCCTGGCCCAAGTCTGCTGTTTGGCTGTGGATAAATATTGATTTTAACAACTGGCCTGTCAGCAGTTGGCCAAAATGTACATCGGGTTCACTTCTAAATGTTTATTAAATGTATTGCTTCCCCTGAGTTGCAATGTTATAGAAGTTTAAGGATGCTAAGAAGTATGACAGGCCACGAATAAAACATGCTAATGGACCGCGAGGTAGCCCAGTGCTATAGCCAGAGGCCTTCTACGATGTGACTGGCTGAGGGGCTTTGCTAGCTACCTACTGCTTGCCAGTCCCTTGAGCCATTCCCAGAAAGGCCTCTGGCTGCCAGCCTCCCAGCTGCTAGAGTCCAAATCAAATCAGGGCAAAGCAGGAGGCACCAGACAGCGCTCCAGTCCCGGTCTCCAGGCCGCCCCAGCCGGCTGCCGGCTCCTAATCCATTTAGGAGGGATCCAGGGAGTCAGGATGGGAGGGGTGATGGAGGGACCATCTCCTGACTCCTTGTGTTGGCCACCTGGGCTCCCAGAACCCTCTGTCCTAGGCTAGAGCCCAAGGAGGCCCAGTCCAGAGCAAGTGGGTGTGTTCAGGGACAAAGGAAGGAGAAGATCCTGCTGCAAAAGCCCAGGCCCCTGAGAGAGGGCCAGGTTCCACATGGCTGGAGCTGCTGTGGCAGAGGCAGGGGGCAAGAGTGCTGGGCTGGGAGCCATGAGCCGTGACCCCTGTACACAGGAGACCCAGACCCAGGTCTGCTGGGACCACAGTGGGTCAACCCCTGACACCGACGTTAGTTCTAAACTGGAAATGAGGGAGGGAGAAAGGTCACCCAACAAAGCCAAAATACTATACGGAACAGAGAACACAGAGTAGGATCGGCAGTCCACAAAGAGGCAAGGGCCCAAGCGTCAACAGAGAAAAGTCCCCGGAGGAGGGGACGGTGAGAACTGAGGCCATAGCCCAAGCCACCAGACACAGGGGAACGGAGGATGGGGCCAGGCTAGAGATGGCCAAGCGCTGCTCTGTGGCACCTGGGAGGGGACATCAGATGTGACACCACAGTTGACAGGAGGCTAGCTCCTGACTAGGGGCACAAGTGGCCAGGAAGCCCTTAGCGACAAGGGACTATGAACCGCCCTGGGTTCCTGGGTGGGCAAGGTGTACAAGGGCCAAGAGGCAGGCAGAGACATGAGCACTCTCTCCGTCCTCAAATACCTACTGAGGCTGCCAGCGTGCCACACATCTGGTTTTCCTCCCACCTGCTGGCACCCCTTCCTGGCACCGACTGCCAAACACTATCAGGTCCTGGGCCTCCTCCTCTTCTCTGTCCAACACCCTCCCTCACTGCGAGGCAATCTCTTGGCTTTAAATCTATGTGCTGATGACTCTCAATCTCTCTCTCACCTTCTCTCCTGAGATGCCACCCCCTGCCGGCTTCCTCCACTACTCTTCAACACCTAACAAGCAAACCCCACGGGAACACCGCCGTGTTTCCTGCTCAGATCTCTCCGGGCAGCCGCTCAGAGCGCTCAGGAGGAAACCGAGGCCTCATCCCTCAGTCCGCTCCCTGTCGCTTCTAAAACGGTCTGGGGCGAGTCTCGCCGCTCAGCTCCAGAATGCGCCCAACTCTGGCCGCCACCCTCACTTGCCCACGCCCTGGAAGCAGCCCCCTCGATGGCCTCCCTGCCCTTCTGTGCCCCCCACGGTCCCTGCAAACAGCAGCCACATAAATCTCACGCTGCTCTCCTGCTCAGGAGCTTCTGGTGGTTTCACAGTGTGCACAGAATGGAGAGCAACACCTTTTCTAGCGGCAGACCCTGTGTGCCCGGGGCCCGCCTGGGGCCTCCTCCGTGAGATTCTCCATAGCAGAAGGCTGGGCTGGCCTCCACTCCCCCCACTGCCTCCCTGGCTCCACCAGGCCTCAGCCCCGTCACCAGCTCCTTGGAGCCTTCCTTGATCACGAAGCCACACCGGCAGCCTCCACCCATCCCATACACTAGCTCCTCATGTCTTCCTTTATTTTCTTCATGGATCTGACGTGACTTGTTTGTGGCCTCATCTGGTTTCCTCAACTAGAATGTGAGCTCTGGGAAGCCAGAGGCCAGGCCTCTCGGGTTTGCCGTATCCCCTCTGCCTCGGACCGCTGCGTGGGTTTTCGTGGGCACTCAACAAATATTCGGGAACTAACAAGCGGGACAGTCAGCCACTTCAGGTAGGAGCCAGGACATCTGCAAGCCACAGGCAGAGTGGCTGACAACTTCTGGCTTGCCTGGTTCTCAAAGAACAAGAGATATTTGGGAGACTGCAACTTGGGATGTGGTTAGATCGCGGAGGAGTAGCCCTGGAGATGGGTGTCCTGGACAGATGCTCTTTCAAGTGCGGTCCCAGGACCGACAGCCCTGGTAACACCTAGCTGCCTGTCAGAATGTCTGGGGTGAAGCAGCGCTGTGTGTGAGCTGCCGCCCGTCACAGAGACAAGGAAGGGACTTGCTCAAGACCCCCGACACTGGGTAGTGGGATGAGGTCTATCCTTCTGTCTGTCTGTCTCCAAGCCTGGTCTTTCACGGGAGGAGGACTGTACTCCTTCCTCTCACTCACCAGGACACGGAAAACAGAAAGACCAGCTGATTCGATCCGTAGCTGACACTCAGCCAGGCTGACCAACCTGCCCTGGTTCACCTGAGACTTCCCTGGGTATAGGCCAGAAACCCCTCAGTCCCAGCCAAACAGGGTGGCTGGTCAGCCCACCACACAGGGGCCGGCAGGGCCAGCTGCCCAAACGCCGCTCTCAGCCTCTGAGAACAAGGACAGACACCAATAAGGAAGACGTTAGATGGTGATGGACATTAGATCCAGCCTTCAGATCCAAAATATTCCGTGTCAATTAGTAAGGTCAGAGACAGCCCTGGGGACTCCTCCAAGGTGGGGACAAAGAGGAGGGCCTCCCAAAGGAGGAGGCAGGGCCACTTTATCTAGGGAGATCTTGCTGTGTCTGAGGGTCTGGCCAGAGGGGACAGAAGCTCCCAAGGCCAATGCTGGAGCATGCGGGCAGAGCCCGGGTTCCCAGCTGCGGGCACAGGCTGGGTGAAACCTCCCCAGCACTCAGCCTGCAGCCTCGCTCACCCATTTGCGAGGGAGGCAGGCAGGTACTATAGCTGCTGCCAACACCTGCCAGTTCCAACCCCCAGATTCCTGGGCCCCAGAAGCCCTGAGGTGACAGGTCCACAGCGGGGCCCACACCATGATCCTGATGTACAGCCAGGTACAGCCAGGTCTCCGGGGACGCTTGCAGCTCTAACATCCCGTTTCCAGTCTCCTCGGCTTGCCTACGCACCACCTCCCTCCCTCGCCAGGATTCCTTGCCTAGACAGTGGCAGCTCTGCTGGCCGCTGAGAGCTGGAGGCCAGCCTGGTCCCCGAGCCAAAGATTAGCCAAGCGCTCATGTCCACGTCTGAGTCACTGCCGCCACTACCCAAGGCAGGCCTGCCTCCAGGTGGGAGACAACCACAGGTCAGGCCCGGAAAGCCCACCCTAGTCGGCCCTGAGGGCAGGGAGAGTGGACATCAATTTATCTAGGTTTCCAATCCCAAACCTCCTGTACTTGGTGTTCCGAGCCAGCTGGGAGGCTAAGGAGAGGTATCCTTGTGCCTGTCCTTTCTGCTGCCCATGGCCTGGACACCTGGGTGTGGGGACGGACAGGTGTTTGTCCTGCTGAGTACCTGACCTGCCCCAGTGACGCGTGGCTCTGCAGAAGTGAATAGTACAGATGAGGGCAGAGGTGGCAAGGAGGTACAGACAAAAAATCAGGGCTGCAGATGAACCTCCCAGCTCGGCCCATTTAAAAACTCCCTTTGCAGCCTGACCAGGCGGTGGCGCAGTGGATAGAGCATCAGACTGGGATGCGGAGGACCCAGGTTCGAGACCCCGAGGTTGCCAGCTTGAGAGCAGCCTCATCTGGTTTGAGCAAAGCTCACCAGCTTGGACCCAAGGTCGCTGGCTTGAGCAAGGGGTTACTTGGTCTGCTGAAGGCCCGTGGTCAAGGCACATATGAGAAAGCAATCAATGAACAACTACGGTGTCGCAACAAAAAACTGATGATTGATGCTTCTCATTTCTTTCCGTTCCTTTCTGTCTGTCCCTATCTATCCCTTTCTCTGACTCTCTCTGGCTCTGAAAAAACAACAACAAAAACAAATAAACACAACAAACTCCCTCAGCCCACCCACCATCCTGGATGCTCCCCTCACCCAGGGGCTCAACATCCCCCCCATCCCGCTCCCGTCCTGGCCCTGCTTCCACCGCCAGCTCCTTCCTCCTCTCCCAGGCTGCAGAGCCACCCTCATGCCGGCCGGCGGACCACGGCTGCTGCCCGGGTCTCCCTGACTATAGCCTCAACCTCCCCTTGGAGGCAGCCACCCTGTTTATGGCACTCTGGACACCCATGACCATGACCTCCAACCAGGGAGTGCGGCAGGACAGAGGGGGCTGCACCCATTTTAAGGGTGAAGAAACCAAGACCCAAAGGCAGGACATTCTTGCTCAAAGTGAGTGACAAAACCGGGACAAGACTGGGGACATACGGCCCACTCCGAATTCAGAGGAATGGGGCTAACGGTGGAACCCCAGCTGCGGTGACAAGCCAGCCGGATAGCAGACAAGCCCTGTGGGGCTGGCCACGCCCCTGGCCGGAGGCAGACAGGACCTGAGGCAGGGTCTGTGCATTTGGTGGTAGGGCCCAGGTGCCAGTCCTTCCCACCACGCGCCCAGGGACTCCAGGTGCACACAGAAACACTCCAGGGCCTGGCCACCCGCTCTCTCTGAGGGGGGCCCCGTGAAGGGGAGGGACGGAAGGAGCGACAGGGCTGTTTCCTAAGCACCCAGGACTGCTTAGGCCCCTGGTTCAGAGCTAATTCTCACAACCACCCTCATGTTACACAGGATTTGGAGGCTTGGGCACTCTGACCAAAGACCCCAGTCAGGATGTGGCAAAGCCAGGACCTGAACCCAGATCTTGCCGACTAAACCCGAATTCCTTTCATCCCACGAAGAAGCCTTTAGCCCATTTCCCTCTGGAACAGCCACAGATCAGTGGGCTCGGCTGGCCGGAGAGAGACAGACCCCATCCCGTGCTCTGCTTCCCTGCCCGTGGGGCCCAGAACAGGCGCAGGCAAGGAGACCCCTGAGCAGGCCTTTCTCCTCCTGGGCCTGAAGGAAGAGGGCTTGTCCCCAGAACCCAGGAATGCCTGGGTCAGATGCCTTCCCTAGCCAGTGGCCCAACTGGGAATCCAGACCCTGTCTCTCAAGTCTCCAGGTCCCTGGACATGCCTGTCCTCTGGCTGCTGAGACTTAGCACCTCTGTGACCTTTGTAAGAGACACCCCTCCCCTTTGTCTGGCTC
Source organism: Saccopteryx bilineata (assembly GCF_036850765.1). Classification (NCBI taxonomy): domain Eukaryota; kingdom Metazoa; phylum Chordata; class Mammalia; order Chiroptera; family Emballonuridae; genus Saccopteryx; species Saccopteryx bilineata. The sequence continues at coordinate 267,158,132 of NC_089493.1, read as the reverse complement.
AGCTTATCTGTTGTCAGGCATGGAGGTGTCTCCTAGGCGTCCTGACCCTCCAGGCTGGCCTGCTGTACCCACAGCTCCTTTTTCCCTCCTGTCCTACAACTCTTTCTCTGCCAGGAGGCAGAGGTATCTGGGCCCCACGAGACCACCAGCTCCTCTGTGGCCCCTCCGCTCGCCCAGTACTGGTCTGGTACACAGAACTGGGCCTGGACGGGCACCAAGGGGAGGGGAAGGTTTGGAAGAATCAGGAAGAAGGTGGATGGACAGGAAGGGGGCACCCTGGACAGAGGGGGCAGAACAGGCTGAGGGGTGAGCAATCATGATGTGGCACGGGGTCCTCACTGAGGCTGGAAGGGTGCTGGCACCAACCCGATTCGCTTTCAACTCGTGGTCAGATTCCGGACTGTCCAGTAGGAAACGCCCTGCGCTGCCCCACCTATGACCTGAGTGCCTGGGCCTGCACTTCAGAAGGTCCTGCTCCAGTCCTCTTCAAGGGGCAGGCAGTCTGCAAGCCTATGAGGACACACCCCACTGGAGCCCACAGCTGCCCCAGACCATCTCCTGGGTACTCAGGCCCTCAGAATCCTCTGGGCAAATAAATCCCCATTCTGGGGTCCTAGGGGCCTCTTCTCTGGTATGTTCTCCCTACAGCGGCTTTAAACATGATAGCAAACTCTTTGATACTTCTCCTATCAAGTGGTGACATGCATTTCCCCTCCTCTTGGATATGGGCTTTAATGACTCACTTTTTATTTTAATTCAGTGAGAGGAGGGGAGGCAGAGACAGACTAGTATATGCACCCCGACAGGGATACACCTAGCAAGCCCTCTATGGGGTGATACTCTGCCCATCTGGGGTGTTACTCTGTTACTCAGCAACCAAGTTCTTCTCACCGCCTGAGGCAAAGGCCAAGGAACCATCTTCGGCACCTGGGGCCAACTTGCTCCAATCAAGCCATGGCTGCAGTGGGGGAAGAGGAGGGGAAGGAGGGGTGGAGAAGCAGATGGATGCTTTTCTTATGTGCTCTGACTAGGAATCAAACCCAGAACATTCAAATGCCGGGCCGATGCTCTACCACAGAGCCAACCAGCCAGGGCCCTTAATAACTCACTTCTAACCAATGGAATTCTCTGGAAGAGCAGCCACATGACCTCCAAGGCCAGATCCCAAAAAGCACTAGACCTTTCTCTCTGTTTGAGACATTTATCACTGGAGCTCTGAGCCAACATGTAAGACAGGCGTCCCCAAACTATGGCCCGCGGGCCACATGCGGGCCCCTGAGGCCATTTATCCGACACACACACACACACACACACACACACACACACACACCCGCCGCACTTCCGGAAGGGGCACTTCTTTCATTGGTGGTCAGTGAGAGGAGTATTGTATGTGGCGGCCCTCCAACTGTCTGAGGGACAGTGAACTGGCCCCTGTGTAAAAAGTTTGGGGACCCCTGATGTAAGAAGTCTGACTACGCTGACACCACCATGCTGGAGAGGCCAAGTGGATCTCGACATGCTAAGCAGACCCAGTTCTTCTTCAGACCGGGCATCAGGCCAGGAAGGAAGTGTCTGAGATGGTCCCAGCCCCAGCCATTTTTTTACTGCAATTGTAGGAGAGACCTTGAAAAAGAACCACCAATCTGAGTCCAGTCAAGACCCAAGTGTGAGAGATTAAAATGAGAAGTGACTATTGTGTGGATCTTGTTATGTTTGGGGCTACTTGTTACACAGTGATAGATAACTGATACACCACAAGGGCAGGCCATGAAGATGCAGGTGCAGCTACTTAGGAGGGTAGACAGAGCTTGGATATATGTTTGGGGTGTCTACAGGCATGTACACAGTGTGGGGAAGAGTTGAGACAGGAAGAGAAGGGGTGGGTCAGCTAGGAATCTCCATTTGCCCACCTCTTCCTAGCCAGTATATTATATGGGAGAGCCCATATACAAGAATGGCTGCTTTCAATTTGCCCTTAAGGATTTGTGACGGGCCCAAAAAATGGCCCCCAAAGGCATTCACACCCTGATCCCTGGAGCCTGAAATGTCATCTTATACAAAAAAAAAAAAAAAAAAAAAACTTTTGCAGAGGTGATTACATTCATGTCTTGAGATTAGAAAATTATCCTAGATTATGCAGGTGGGCCCTAAGCATCATCACATGCATCCTTACAAGGAGGCAGAGGGAGATTAGACACATACAGAAGATAAAACCACGTGAAGATGGAGTGAAGAGCTATCTGGAGATGTTGGCCTTGAAAACTGAGGAATGCAGCACGAGCCAAAGAATGCTGGCAGCCACCAGATGCTGAAGAGACAAGGGATGGATTCTCCCTAGAACCTCTGGAGGGGGCATGGCCTGCTGACACCTTGATTTTGAACAAGCAGTACTGACTTTGCTCTGGTCTCCAGCATAGTGAGAATAGGATTTGGATCTTTGAAGGCACCAAGTTTATGGTGACTTGTCACAGCAGCCTCAGACAATGAGTCCAGGACCTCTCCACTCCCCACATCCCACTCACAAATCCTGGGCCACACTCTCAACTCAGCTCTGACCTCGGTTTTTTTGTGTGTGTTTTTTTTTGTTTTTTTTTTACAGAGGCAGAGATAGACAGGGACAGACAGACAGGAACGGAGAGAGATGAGAAGCATCAATCATCAGTTTCTTGTTGCGCGTTGCGACTTCTTAGTTGTTCATTGATTGCTTTCTCACATGTGCCTTGACCGTGGGCCTTCAGCAGACCGAGTAACCCCCTGCTGGAGCCAGCGACCTTGGGTCCAAGCTGGTGAGCTCTTTGCTCAAGCCAGATGAGCCCGCGCTCAAGCTGGCGACCTCGGGGTCTCGAACCTGGGTCCTTCTGCATCCCAGTTCGACGCTCCATCCACTGCGCCACCACCTGGTCAGGCCCTCATTTTGCTGGAAAGTTCTCCCCTTCCCCACTGGGAATCCCAGAACCACCACAGGAAAAAGCTGGAATTTTCCAGATGCTGAGGGAACACGTCTGACTCAAGTCTCACTGCCCTGTGTACCAGCTGGGTGTTGGAGGTGGTGAAAAAATACACTCAACCATGCAAAAGGCAAGCATACACACCACCCAAACACGGCCCCCGCACCATCCGCTGCCATATGCTTGTGTTTCTTGAAAAAGAAGCTTGAGAGAACAAACAAAAAGAAATCTCTCCTCCTGGGGGCGGGGCAGGGGCATCCCTCTTCCCCAGAGCCCCACCCCCACCAGATACTCCATCTCCTGCCCTGGGGCCCCTCAGTGGGCATGGAATTGCCTTGGCCCTTCATTCCTACCCACCCATCCTTGCAGCTGGTGGACAACGCAGACCACAGCCCTCACTTCCTCTCCTGTCTGCTCAGGCATTCTCCACAGGCAGCTTGAGGGGGTCTTCCACAAGCCACAATGCAATGGACAGCAATTCAGCATCAAGGCCAAGACACCCGAGTCATAACCCCTGCTCTAATCCCAAGTCATTTCCTTCGTCCTTGCTAACCGAGACCCCACTGTCCCCTCACCTAAGAGGCAGAAGCTTGGGACAGCGAATCTTGGTGACTCTCCAAGGCTTAGATTAAGGCAAGTCTATCATCCCTTTTCCTGGGGTTGGTTTAAGGAGAAGCAGGCAACTAACTCAGTTCTGGCCACTGAGACACATGGAGCTTCTAGGAGTTTCTCTGGCTCTTAGAAAGAAACTGAAACCAGGGATATCCTCCTTCTCCTGCGTGTGACACCTCCAGCCATGGCTGTATCTGAAGACAAGAGGAGACAGCCCAGGAAATGAAGCTATCATGTGGAGGACAGCAGAGAGGATGTGTGGAAGTCCCTGGATCCACCGTTCAGGATGGATAACAAAAGTCCATATTGCTTAAGCCACTTTTAGTGGAAGTTTCTTTTCCTTGCAGCTGTATATACAGGTAATAATTCAGCATGCTGGATATCACTTTTTTTTTTTTTTTTTTAAGATTAAAAAAAGCATCCTCGTTAAGTCAGCCTTCACCGGCTGTAAAGTCACTCATCTGTTTTTGTCTCCTGGTCTATTTTATAGCAGAACCAAGATCCCCTTTCTAATTGGTGGCTACAGAGTGTACATCCTATTACACCCTATTCAGTGACCTACCCACAGCAAGAATCTAGGATTCAGTAGCTGACACTGTCGCCGATTCACTTAACCCCTTCGACCCTCTCCCTCTCTGGCCCACAGAGCAGGCACTGGCTGCCCAATCCCTCCTGCCCCTTCAGGCCAGGATGACCAAAGCCACCACTTAGGATGGAAGAACCAGGGAACAGAGGGGTCAGACCCTGTGATGTCCCTGAGCTGCTGCCCCAGGGCTGGACTGACTACCTCCAAACTTCTCTTAACAGGACAAAACCAACCCCTCACTTCTTCAGTCTTTGCTTATCAGGTTACTTACAACTATCCACATTCCTAATGGCAACAGATTCCACAGGAGGCATTTTCAGACCTAGACTCACTTACTGTGTCATCAGTCCTTCATGTCACTTCTGACAAATTGTGGGATTAAAATGAAAACAAATCAATCGCCTGACCAGGTGATGGTGCAGTGGATAGACTGTTGTACTGGGACGCAGAGGACTCTGGTTCGAAACCCGAGGTCACTGGCTTGAGTGCGGGCTCACCCGGGTCCAGCACAAGCTCACCAGTTTGAGCACAGGCATGATCTCTGGCTTGAGTGTGGGATCATAGACATGACCCCATGGTCACCGGCTTGAAGTCCAAGGGCGCTGGCTTGAACCCAAGGTCACTGGCTTGAGCATGGGGTCACTTGCTCTGCTGTAGCCCCCCATCAAGGCACATATGAAAAAGCAATCAAAGAACTATAAAGAGCTAAAACGAAGAATTGATGCTTCTCATCTCTCTCTCTCTTCCTGTCTGTCCCTGTCCCCCTCTCTCTCTCTCACACACACACACACAAAATCAACCCACTAACCTTTTTTTTTTTTGTATTTTTCTGAAGTGAGAAGCGAGGAGGCAGAGAGATACACTCCTGCATGCACTTGACCAGGATCCACCCAGCAAGCCCACCAGAGGGCGGTGCTCTGTCCATCTGGGGCGTTGCTCCGTTGCAACCTGAGACATTCTAGCGCCTGAGTCGGAGGCCATGGAGCCATCCTCAGCGCCTGGGCCATCTTTGCTCCCATGGAGCCTTGGCTATGCGAGGGGGGGGGAGAGAGAGAGAGAGAGAGAGAGAGAGAGAGAGAGAGAGAGAGAGAGAGAAAGGAGAGAAGAAAGGGTGGAAAAGCAGATGGGCACTTCTCCTGTGTGCCCTGGCCGGGAATCGAACCCAGGGCTTCCACATGCAAGCTGACACTCTACCACTGACCTAGCTGGCCAGGGCTTCAATCCATTAACTTTTTAAAAGCCCTGGTGCTAGGCACCACTCAAAGAGAGAAAGAGCCCTGCCTTGCAGGAGCCAGTTTAATGAGCAAGTTATTTCATCTTCCTAGACTTTGCTTTCTTCATCTGTAGAATCGGGCTAATCAGACCCATTTCACTGCACTGTTGGGGGGGATTCAACATTAGTTGAAGTGAAACCTATTCTCTCTTTTTATTTTTAAGATTTTATTTATTGATTTTAGAGAGAAAGGGAGAAAGGTGGGGGGAGGAGCGGGAAGTATCAACTTCTGGTTGCTTTTCACACGTGCCTTGACTGGGCAAGCCTAGGGCTTCGAACTGGTGACCTCAGCATTCCAGGTCAACGCTTTATCCACTGCGTCATCACAGGCCAAGCAAAGTGAACTCTATTCTTCAAGACGTCAGTGCCCAAGACTCTTCTGATCCATATCACTGTCCCTCACTTCTTTATCCAAGTATCAAATCTGTTTCTTCTGCCGCAGCCCTCACCTGCTTCTGTGGTGCATCTGGAGACAACAGAGGACACCTAGTTGTCCTTCCCTGTCATGATCCCACTCATGAAGGCTCTCTCCTTCACCCTAAGCCACCCCAGCTCCTGGCTCTCAGTCAGAGGTTTGAGAAGGCAGGACGGCTCCCATCACGCCCCTGGCAGGAGGCCAGAAGTCTCAGCGGGAAGCTGTACGGACAGGCTCAAGCACTAGATAAGGGGTTGAAAGGGGACTTCTCAGATCCACTCCAGGTCTGACATCTTATTTACTTTTTTTTTTTTTTAATTTTTAAAGACTTTATTCCTTTTAGAGGAGAGAGAGAGAGAAGGGGGGAGGAGCAGGAAGCATCAACTCCCATATGTGCCTTGATGGGGCAAGCCCAGGGTTTCAAACCAGAGATCTCAGCGTCCCGGTTCGATGCTTTATCCACTGCGCCACCACAGGTCAGGCAGGTTTGACATCTTATATTAAAGAGATGTTGGCCCTGGCCGGTTGGCTCAGCGGTAGAGCGTCGGCCTGGCGTGTGGGGGACCTGGGTTCGATTCCCGGCCAGGGCACACAGGAGAAGCGCCCATTTGCTTCTCCACCCTCCCCCTCCTTCCTCTCTGTCTCTATCTTCCCCTCCCACAGCCGAGGCTCTATTGGAGCAAAGATGGCCCGGGCACTGGGGATGGCTCCTTGGCCTCTGCCCCAGGCACTAGAGTGGCTCTGGTCGCGGCAGAGCGACCCCCCTTCCAGGGGCAGAGCATTGCCCCTGGTGGGCGTGCCGGGTGGATCCGGGTCGGGCGCATGCAGGAGTCTGTCTGACTGTCTCTCCCTGTTTCCAGCTTCAGAAAAAGTACAAAAAAAAAAAAAAATTTACCAAGTGCTATCAAGCGGCACCTGTTGCACCAGGCCTGGAGATGCATGTTGTCTCCCCGGTCCCAGATGCCATGACGGGCTCCTGAAGTCCCACACCAAGTCCAGGTCCACTCCACGCTGCCCTGGTAGAAGTTTCGTGGATACAGGCTTTGACTCAACTCAAGGCAACACTTCCCAGGGAGGGCTGTCCCCAAAAGGAAGAACAGGCTGCTTCACAGGCACTGGGTCCCCCGGACCCTGGGGTTTTTCAAAGAGGAACCCGTCAACATGTTATTACCTTTTTAAAGAGGATCTGCCTGCTTTTCAAGGAGACTGGATGACCTGCGAGTATCCTCCCACCACCAGACATATGGCCTGGGGTAACCTGGGCAGAGCTCAAGGACACTGTAATTTGCTTTATGTAGAAAGTGAAGGGAAGTTGATAAATAAGATTACAAGAGCACACTTCCACCACTTCAGAAAAATCAACTCTCAGAGCTTCTAAGTATGCACTCAGCGTCATGGCATTCAGAGCTGGGTGGGCCCCTCATCCAACCACCTGCATGTGCATCTGGGGAAACCAAGGCCCAGAGAGGGAGGACTGCAGCCCAGAGAGGGAGGACTGCAGCCCAGATCAGCACAGCCAGCCAGCACAGGTTCACGCCACAGCACAGCGTGTGCCTAACTGCTGTGCTGGTTAGATTCCTTCCCATTCATCAGAGCAGGTCCTTTAAGGCAAACAAACTTTTATTTCTTTAAAAATGGGCAATAATTCACATGGAATTCTGTCTTCAGTGTGGTGCCCACGTGTTTGCTTTCCTGCATTCTCCCTGGTGCCTCATCTGTTGAAAAGATATCAAACACAGAAACAAACCACACCTACCTGCAATACCATGGTGGAATCTCTCAGCTATGATGAAAGAAAACAAGTGCAAAAGGTCGCACTGTAGGATTCCATTTGTGTATGGTTCGAAAACAGGCTAAACTCTGACATTAAAAGTCAGGGTGGTGGCCATGTTGGGGGGCATGGGGTAGATAAGAACGGGGCATGAAAGCGGCTCTGGAAGTCTGGGAATGTTCTGTTCTTGATCTGGGTACTGGTTACCTGGGTGACTTGGCTTCTAAATTTATTGAACTACTGACGTACAGCATTTTTCTCAAAAAAGTTTTAAGCCTTGGCCAGTGCTGGCACGGTAGACAGTGTTGACTTGGAGCTCCAAGGTCACAGGTTCGAATCTGAGGTCACTGGATGGGTCCCGAGGTCGCCCAAAGTCGCTGGCTCAAGCCCAGGGTCACTGGTTTGCTCCCCGATCAGGGCACATTTGAAAAGCAATGGGGTGCACAGCTAAGTTAATGCTTCTCTGTCTCTCTTACCCACTCTATCCCTCACTCCCTCTCTCTCTCTCTCTCAAAAAAAAACAAAACAGGTTCAAACAGGAAAGCTGTCTGATACCTCTCAAGAGGTTTAACCAAGTTCCTACCCTTTGACCCAGCACTTTTGCCAAGTGATCCTGAGAAAATCATCTAAAACACAAAGATGAACATGCGAAGACGTTTCACCAAAGCCAGTCCTACATGTGTAAATACACACCACACACAAAAAGGAAACAGCAGCCACTCCAAGCACCGGGGTGGGGTGGGGTGGGGGTGGGGAGGGGGGAGAAACAAACGCTGTGCAGACACCTGACCTCAGGTCCACACGGAAGAGCCCGGCTGGGACACAAGCTCTAGACTGTGCGTCTCAGCGCGCTGGATCACAAGGGACTTAGGTTTCCTCTACTTCTGCATATTTTCTAAGTTATCTGAGATAAAGAAGTATCACTTTTGCAATTTGGAAAGAAATAACAGAAACTTCACTCTTAGAAAATATTAAAAATAACCAACTTTTAAAAAACCCAAAAAAATCAACTAACCCACACCACTGCCCAACCCCAGAGCAAGCCATCGGCCCCAGGCTGGGCAAAGGGCAGACGCAGGGAAGCACATGCCTGACGCTGGGGAAAACGAGGGCAGCCTCCTGCCTGCTCCTTGGAGGGGCTGGAGGATGGAGCAGATCTCTGGCCCGGCAGTGGGAAGCCCCATCTCCTTTTACTTAGTTCAGGATTCCTAAAGGCAGGGCTTTACACCTCTCAGGTGGACAGGGGGTTCATGAAGGTGGGCAGTCTCCTCTTGGACCGGGGCCAGGATAGGAACCCGCCTGTGCTCTGGACACTAAGACAATGAAGGGAACCCTCAAATTCAGGTTCTACCATCTCTGCCACCCAAAGGAGCTGGGAGGGGTGCGGCTGGCTGTATGGGGTGCCCTGGCTCCAGTGGGCAGACAGCCCTCTAGGGTCAAGTTTCCACCCCTTTATTTAAAGCCCTGCTCTGGCTCCTGGCGGACAGGCAAGGGCAGCCGCCGCCTGCGTGACCAGGATGAGAAATTGCAATACTGACTCAGGCCTGCGTGCCTATGGCAACTGGCGTCGTGGCCTTGGAGACTAATCTCCAGGCTGCCAGCCAGCGGGGGCCTCTCTGGGCGGGGCCCACACTCCCAGACGAGGCCCTTGGCTGAGGAATGGGACCGTCCCTTTTTCCCACTGAAGAGGGGGCACCTGGCCTTGCAGCGCGGTCGCTGGCCAGGCTCAAAATGGACAAGTTCCCACAGGCACAGCCCCTGCCACCCTCTCCTCCCACCTCATGGTCACACGTGTGGGGACATGGCGCCACACACACACATACACACACACAGCAATACCATCACACTTCACCCTACACTGTACTGGGACAGACAGCAGGTGCTTCTGCCCTGGACTGAGTCCCAGGCTGGGAGGAGATAGGACAATTACAATAAAATAGGCTACAAGAAAAAAAAAAAAAACTATTAAAATACAGTGTGACACATCTTGATTTGAATAATTTGAATAGTGGTTACATGGGTGTATACCCAGGTGTGAAAAATCATCATGCTGGACACCTTAGATTTGTGCATTTCACTGTAAATAAATTACACTTCTGTGAGAGATAAAAATAAGCGACACAAGACACACAGGATGGCAGGTGGGGGAGTCAGGGAAGGCTCCTTGGAGGAGGTGACACCCAAGCTAAGTGGAATGTGGTGATGTCACCAGGGAGCAGAATTTTGCAGGGGAAGAGAAGGGCCAGGGAACTGTGCCCAGACACTGTTCATCTACAACGGGGATGATGGCCCTGACCCCTGCAGGGCTCACCTCCCTAGAAGTAAATACTGAGCAAACACATCAAGTCCCATTTGAAGGAGTGCCAAATTACTGGCTGCCCAGGAAACCCGACCACCCACGTGTCCCAGTGAGGCTCAGGCAGATTGGTGGATAGGGTGGGCTACTGGGCCTGGCTCTGCATGGCTCAAACATTCAGGTCAGGGCAGGACGGGGTGGACAGAGACGGGCTCAACCACTGGGGCCAGGTCAGGGACCTCAGAAGATCATCACTTAGGGAACGGGAACCACCAAAAGGTTTGGAGCTGGGACAAGACAGAGTCATTTTAAGAGGTTCTGGCAGGATTTGGCAGGCAACCTCTGGGGGGCAGGACTGGAGCCAGGAACTGGTCATTATCAAGCTTCTGCAATAGTCCGGGCCAGAGACGGGGACGGTAGCAGAACGGGGAAGAGCAGAGCTTTATGATGGGGGGGGGGGGGGATCCTAAGCAGGAGACACCTGGAGTTTCTGGTTCCAATGATGGAGTCCCCAGATCAGCAGGGAACAGAAGGGAAGAGCCCAAGCCTGACATCCCTAGGGCCACCTGTAATCTGTGGGTGTCAGGACCTGGGAGTATGTGGGGGACTCTGGGCTGAAGGGCCAAGACCTGAGGGGGGGGGTGGCAGCACTCAAAAGGAGAAGCCCAGGGAGAGCATCGTGGGAGAAATCAGAAGGAAACTGAGGACAAGGGAGAGTTACAGAGTCAGGGGAGGGGACGAGGGCGGAGCCTGAAGATGGGTGATCAGCGGTCAGGAGGCAAACAGGGTAGGCAGGGGAGCTGTGCAGAGCCCTGAGTGGGAGCAAGGCAGGCTGAGGGATCTGGGGAAGAAGGAGGAGAGAAATAAGGGTGTTGAGTATTGAGGGCTCAAAAGGCCCTCATTCGTTCGTTATGAGAAAATCTGAACCAATGGGTGGATGGAGACACGGTCCCTCAGCTGGGGGCCAGCTCCCAGATGGGTTCCAAGGCCTCTGAATTCAGGACACAGGAGCCAAGAGCCCTACGCCCAGGCCTTCTGCCAATCTAGGGCGATGAAGGGTCCGCACCCCATGGCTGGTTCATTCTATCAATGAGAAGATGTGCAAGTTGGCAGAGGCTGGCATCAAAGGCCACCCTGGGCAGGCGGAGGGAGGCGGCGGTCTCCACAGCTGCGCGCGCCCCAGAGCCACTCAGGTACTGTGCACACACTTGCTGGTGGACGAGCGAATCGCTAAAATGAACTAACTGGTGGTCTGAGAGTGGGGAGGTGCACAACAAAGCCTAGCCAAACCTGGTGTTCTTGGCGTCCAAGGCCCTCCCTGGCACTTTCAATCCCACCACACCCACATCCGGTCAGCCCAAGGAGGGGAAATACCTGGGCGCTGGGGTCCACTGAAGCTGGAGGCTTCCACAGAGGCACCTGAACTCTCCACACCTCAGTTTCCTCATGAGCAAAATGGTGCCACCAATTCCACTGCTCTCAGCACCGTGCAGCGTGCGGGAGCCAATGTGTAAAGTGTGTGGCGAGGGGCCTGGAGATCGTGAATGCTCTCTAAAGAAACAGCAGTGATGACTGCCTGGCGCTGACATCACCTGCTGAGCTTCTGTCCTCCCCAGTGAGCTGAGGTGCTCTCCGTGTCTCCTCAACTCCGGTGTCCTGACTGGCAGCACAATGACATTTCTGTTCTCCCACACATAGGGGGCGTGGGTGGGAAGTACAGGCCTGGCACTCAGCTTGGGCAGCAGGGGTTCCGGGCACCCCTCCCCCCGCAGTTCACAGCGTGTAAATATGTACTGGTTCTTAAGCATCTGGGGGCTGGGTGTCGGGAGATGGTGGAAAGAAGCCAGCGCTGGGGTGGTGCCAGCCCCTGGGGCGATCGTGTCCCCGGAGGGCTCCCTTGCCAGACGGAAACAGGCCTCAGAAGGATGAGCAATGCAGACGAAGTAGCATCAGGCCCTTTCTTGTCGGGAAGAGGCTGGGCAGAACAGAGCTCATCCCTCATCGGTGATCTAATCCTGGCAACCTGGCCCCACGCTCCTGAGCTGGCCTGCTCCCTCTCCTCCTGCGGGCTTCTATCAACCCAGTGCCCACCTCGGGAATGCTAGGGGTGGGGGGCAGGGGTGTGAGGGACGACCGGGCCCCGCTGTAGGCCAGGGGTCAGGAGGCCTGGCTTCTAAGTCCAGATACCACACCATAGGGGACCCTGGGCACAGACCCTCTCTGGGCCTGTTTACCCTGTGTAAATCAGAACTTGGGCTAGAAGTTCTATAAGGGTGTTCCCCTCATCAGAGAGTGAGGGGCTTCAGACAGGGACCAGGCTTCCTCTCTGGGGTCACAGTGAGGTCCCAGGTCGGCTTCCCAGAGACATCGTGAGTCTTGACAACCAGAAGGGACCCTGAAGGTATAGATATCATTTTCTGAGCCAAAAATGGGTCCCCGCTGCCAAGAGGATGGGCCCTCTGAGATGTTGGGATGGATTAAGGAGACAGCAGAAGGGAATTCTGGGAGCTGCTAGCCCTCCAAGCAGACCCCAGACTCCGGTTGCCCAGTCTGTCCTCCTTGTTTGCAGCAGTGGGGGTCGAGACAAGAAAAACAGAACAAGTGTCATACCCCCCAAAAAAACCCCATCTGAAGCCTGGTAAGAGAAAGTCATTGCTCTTCCAAAGTTTCGTCCCTGAAGTCAGGTCAGTGGGAGGGGTCACAGGCCCTGCTTCTGGCATCCTCCTGCCCCTACCTATGGACTGAGGGTCAGGCTTAAGAGAGTGAGAACCCTCCTCACAGGGCTGCCACGGTTCCAAATGGCACCTCGAGATGGTGGTGGGCAGTGGGCACTAGGATATGAGCCAGCTCCAACAGCGCGCCTGCCCCCTCCCCACACCCATCTTCACCGAAGTCTAGAGAGCTCTTGGCAGCAGCACGAGGGTGGCCACAGCCCACACGGGCAGTGACTCAACACCAGCATCAGGATAAACGTGGGCCTGTATCAGAGACTGGGCCCACCCCGCCTAGGGGTCACCACCCGAGATGCCCACCTGCCTCCCCAGTCTTCTGGGGTGTCTCCCTCAGGAGGTACTTCCTAAAGTGAGGTCATCAGCTCCACATGGCAGATCCCGAGGTCCGTGCCTGCTGGGACTTAGCTGGACAGTAATGAGGCTGTAGGGTTACCCAAGGTTATACCATGGGCTTCCTGGGACAGAAATCAGTGCCCCTCTCTCCTGCCTGCCCTGGGGGCCATCAGCCATTCCCAGATCCTACTGCACTCAGCACCTGCCCCCTCCTGCCTCCGGGCAGAGTCCGAGCCATCCTGTCCCACTGTGGACTCCTGTCTGTCTCCTCATCTGGGGTGTTTGAAAGGTCCTGACTGCTCTCACTCCCCTACTTCCCCCGCCCACCCGCATGCTCCACAACCTCCTGCCAGCAGCTCTGTCAGGATGCTCCCGCCCCGACTCTGCAAATAGGCAGACAAGGGAGCCGGCACCGGCAGGAGGGCACGGAGCCCTGGACCAAGACTCACAAGATAAGGCTTTTGAGTCTTATTTCTGATAACTCTGAACCTTAGTCAAGTGTCTTCCCAGCCCTAGGTCTCAGTTTCCCCATCTGAAAAGGAAAAGCTGTCAACCTATGCTGAGGCCCCTTCCTGAAATCACAGCACACACCCCAGCAGCCAGGAGGCTCAGGAGCAGGGGACGGAGAAGGGTGTCTGAGGGAGGGGCACCTCTTGGCCCCAGCCCCAGGCATAGGTAACATCAGCCATCCCGAAAGACAGACCCAAACTCAATAATATTGTGTAAAAGGGAAGGGCACAAACGAGAACAAACAGAATGGTTAACCCTACATGAGGCTAATCGGGGAAGGCCAGTTCCAAGTCCAGATGTAATCTTCACATACTAAGTTCACTTACTGGTGCGCAGGTCTACCAGCTTTTACAGGGGCGGAGCCACACATCTGCCCCCATAATCAAGACAGAATAGTTCCATCAACACCCCAAACTCCACTGTGACCCTAGTCAACCAACCCACCCTGCCCCTAGGCCAGTGGTCTTCAACCCCCGGGCTGCGGTCCGGTACTGGTCCATGGGCCATTTGGTACCGGTCCGCAGAGAAAGAATAAATAACTTACATTATTTCCATTTTATTTATATTTAAGTCTGAACGATGTTTTATTTTTAAAAAATGACCAGATTCCCTGTTACATCCGTCTAAGACTCACTCTTGACGCTTGTTTCAGTCACGTGATACATTTATCCGTCCCACCCTAAAGGCCGGTCCGTGAAAATATTTTCTGACATTAAACCGGTCCATGGTCCAAAAAAGGTTGGGGACCACTGCCCTAGGCGACCCCGATCTGCTCTGTCTCTACAGTTTTACATTTTTCAAAATGTCCTATAAAGGCCACTGTACAGAACGTCAACTTCTGGATCTGTGCCTTTCACTCAGGTTAACGCTTCCATGATTCACCCATGTTGTCTGTAGCAAGAGTTCACTCCCTTTTACTGCTGACTAGCATCCAATGGTACGGATGTACCAGGGTTTATCACTGCACCACGGGTTGAACGTTTAGATTGTTTCCAGTTTGGGAAATTATGAATAAAGCCACTACAGATATTTCTCTTTAGGTTTTGACATGAACCTAAGTTTTCATTTCTCTTGGGTAAATGCTACATATGGAATTGCTGGCTCATATGGTAAGTGCACGTTTATCCTTATAAAAAGATGCCAAAATCCAGAGATACCATCAGTGGTTGCCAGGGGATGAGAGTGGAGGGAGAATGGGAATGACTGTGAATGGGTACGGGGCTTCTCCTGGGGTGATAAAATTTTCTGTATTAGACAGTGGTGATGATTGTATACTAAAAACTACCGAATACCTTAAAATGGTGAATGTTATGGTATAATTATATGCCAATAAAAAAATAATAAAACAAATAACTGTCAAACTCTTTTCCAAAAATGGCCGTACCACTTTACACTTCACCAGCAGTATATGAGAATTCTGGTCTAGGCCAATTTTATAATTATTATTTTTTAAATTTCTACTTACTGGTTTTAGTGAGAGAGAAAAGGAGAGAGAGAGAGAGAGACAGGAACATCAATCTGTTCCCAACCAGGGGATCAAACCAGCAAAGACTGCCCTTTGGGACGATGCTCTAACCCAGTGGTCCCCAACCTTTTTTGGGCCATGGACCGGTTTAATGTCAGAAAATATTTTCACGGACGGCCTTTAGGGTGGGATGGATAAATGTATCACGTGACCGAGACAAGCATCAAGAGTGAGTCTTAAGACGAATGTAACAGAGGGAATCTGGTCATTTTTTAAAAATAAAACATCGTTCAGACTTAAATATAAATAAAACAGAAATAATGTAAGTTATTTATTCTTTCTCTGCAGACCAGTACCAAATGGCCCATGGACCGGTACTGGTCCGCGGCCCAGGGGTTGGGGACCACTGCTCTAACCAACCAAGCTATCTGGCCAGGGCCTAGGCCAATTTTAAAGGTGAGAGGTCCCACAGCTCGTTCTGAGTTGGGAAGCGTGGATGAGCAAAGGCCATGAGGCAGGACGGAGGGAACCCTGGACCTCAGGCTTCCTGGGCTGAGCCAAAGGCCTCTGGTTGGGGAGAGAAGTCAGGGTAAGGACTTGGGAGGTGACTACACTGCCCTCCACAAGGTATGGTTCCTGGGACCCCTGAGTAGGGGGCATCTGATTGGCAATGGTGAGTCTGAGCTGCAGCAAAGCCAGGCACCCATGATATAAAGCCCACCCTACCCATGATAGGGGGGTGGGGGGGGCGGAATTCACATCCCTCTTCTTGCTCCTAGAGAAATGAAGGCATTCCCACTGGTCTGGGCCACAAAGGGCAAAGACTAGGGATCTGCTCGCCCACTAGCATTCCCAACCCCATTCCTCTCCCAAGAGGTCAGGAAGCTGGTGTCTGCATGTCTCTCTAGCTCCCTTGCAGCTAAGGGAGCTAGGCTGAACCTAGGCAATACTGGAGAAGTCCCTGAGGAGAAGGTGCATAAAGGCGAAATTTTGAGAGGAGAAGGCTTCTGCTCTAACTCTTCCTCTTCATCTGAACCATGGGTGTGAGGGCTGGAGGGGATGCAGCCATCTTGTGACCATGAGGCACAAGCACGAAAACAAAATCCAAAATGCTAAATCAAAACCACATGAGATAGCCTGACCTGTGGTGGCACAGTGGATAAAGCGTCAACCTGGAAACGCTGAGGTTGCTGGTTCAAAACCCTGGCTTCCCGGGTCAAGGCACATATGGGAGTTGATGCTTCCTGCTTCTCTCTCTCTCTCTCTTTCTCTCTCTCTCTCTCTGTGTCTTCCCTCTCTATAATAAATAAATAAAATCTTAAAAAAAAACAAAACACCACATGAGATAGATAGCACTTCACACCTACTAGGATCGCTATAATAAAAAGGATGAATAATACCAAATGTTACCAAGGATGTGGAGAAACTGGAATCCTCATTACAATGCTGGTGGGAATGTGAAATGGTGCAGCCATTTTGGAAAGCAGTCTAGTATTTCCTCAAAATGTTAAACACAGAACTGCCATCATGACCAATCAATTTTACCCCTAGGTATTTAGCTAAAAGGACTGACAACACAGTTCACACAAAAACCTATACACAAGTGTTTACAGCAGTATGCAAAACAGCCAAGGTAAAAACAACCCAGATGTTCATTAACTGAGAGATGGATAAACACAATGTGGTATATCCATTAAGTGGAATATTCTTTTGCCACGAAAAAAAAATGAAATCCTGCCCTGGCTGGTTAGAGCTTTGTCCTGAAGTGCAGAGGTTGCCAGCTCAATCCCAGATCAGGGCACATACAGGAAGAGATCAATGTTCCTGTCTGCCTCTGCCTCTCTCTCCCTCTCTCTCCCCATTCCTCTCTCTCAAATCAATTTAAAAAATAAAAACAAAAAAAAAAAACAATGAAATTTTGACATATACTACAACATGGATGAACCTCGAGAACATTAAGCCAAGTGGAAGAGCCAGACACAGAGCCCACGCTGACATGAACTATCCGGAAGAGGCACACCCCAGGGACAGAGAGCAAACCGGTGGTTGCTGGGGGAGGAGGGAGGGGCTGGGGGTGACCCAATGGGTCTGGATTGCTTCTTGGGATTAAAACACCTTGATATTACACAGTGGTGAGTGTTGCACAACTTCGTGAATATATAAGAACACTGAAAAGTACACTTTAAGTAAAATAATTTTAAAATACTGTAAACTAAAAAAACCAAACAAAAACCTAACATGCTAGGGAAAAAAGGAACCCCTGAAGGCATCACTGCACCCCCCCAGCCCAGCCTCCGACCACCCACCCACGAGCTTTTTCCTGACGCATAAACCCGTCATTGTCTAAGCCTCTGTAGTCAGGTGTGTTACCTGGAGCCTAACACACTCCTAACTCAATGAAAATAGAGGGAACTCTACATACCGAGCAGTACTCATCCCAGGCAGGTGGTCAGGAGTCACCTAAACATCTAGCTATCGGGCACGGTCATGGCTGGTGGCCTCCAGAATGCCACACATACATGTGCATACACACACATGCACACACAAAGGAGTGTGTGTCCAAATAGCCAAGGGGATTAACTGTTCTGAGGCCACACTTGTGTTCTCTCCATGCACACCAGCTGCCCTTCACAGAGGGGAACCCCCCCAAACTGGGCTGTACCCAGCCCAGGAGACATGACATCCCCTCCAACATCACCCCCCCCCCCATCTCTGGAGGCCTGAGAGCCACAGCCAGGCCAGCAGAGGCAGCCCCTGGGGAAAATGAGGTCAAGTCAGTAGGAGCTGGCACAGAAGAGTGGCCCCACCCCAAATGCCCCAACACCTAGCTTACTTCTAACTCACATCATACGTCATAAATTTGTACTAGATGCTCTCTCTGTGTCAGGCTGGATGCTAGCGGCTGGGAATGTGGAGGGACAGAAAGCATGGCCCTGACCCATCGGAAGGTGACAGCTAGATAAATCCAAGGGCAGTTGGAATATAGTATGTCATGAGATTGGGGGCTGCAGGGACACAGAAGAGGGACACCCCAACACAGAATTGGAAGGGGCATCAGGGAAGGCTTCTGGGAAGAAGTGGCATTCAAGATGAGACTTGCAAGTGAGAATTAGGTCAGTGAAATAGACAGACGGAGAGCATTAAAAAGTGTCTAGGGAGGCCCTGGCCGGTTGGCTCAGCAGTAGAGCGTCAGCCTGGCATGTGGAAGTCCCGGGTTCAATTCCCGGCCAGGGCACACAGGAGAAGCGCCCATCTGCTTCTCCACCCCTCCCCCTCTCCTTTCTCTCTATCTCTCTTCCCCTCCCGCAGCCAAGGCTCCATGGGAGCAAAGATGGCCTGGGTGCTGAGGATGGCTCCATGGACTCCTCGTCAGGCGCTAGAATGGCTCCAGTTGCAGCAGAGGAACACTCAAAGGAGCTGAGCATTGTCCCCTGGTGGGCACGCAGGAGTCGGTCTGCCCCCCCCCCCCGCTTCGGAAAAATACAAAAAAAAAAGTGTTCTAGGGAGAAGCAACAGCACACTGGAAAGCAAAGTATGTTCTAGAACAGGGGTCCCCAAACTTTTTACACAGGGGGCCAGTTCACTGTCCCTCAGACTGTTGGAGGGCCGCCACATACAGTGCTCCTCTCACTGACTACCAGTGAAAGAGGTGCCCCTTCCGGGAAGTGCGGCAGGGGGCCAGATAAATGGCCTCAAGGGGCCACATAATACGGCCCGCGGGCCATAGTTTGGGGACGCCTGTTCTAGAAACTGAGGGAAGCTCATGGTGGCCAGCACAGAAACAGGCAGGGCCTGGTCACCCCCAGCCTGGGAGTGAGGAAGTCAGGTGAAGGTCCTCACCTAAACCGAACACCATACTCCAAGCTGGTCCCTGTGGGATGCTTTAACACTTCTGGAGTGAAATGCTCATTTGACTATATCAACACTGCCGCCCCCCTACCAGCCCCTCCAGAATGCCCATCCCTGCCTACTCCTGGGTGCAAATCCCACCCATCTTCCAGCGCCCCCAAAAAAGTTACCTCCTGCAGACTGCAGAGAGAGGGCTTGTCTCACCTGCCCAGAGAGCAGGCTCTCTAAAAACCAAGCAGAGGGTCCACACCTCTGGGTAGCCCCGGCCATCTCATGATAACCCCTGATTACACACTCCAAGGGGCTGAGAGGAGGACAGGCCAGGGGCGCTGACAAGTCCTACCCTGGGGCTTCCCCAGCCTGCAGAAGCAGAAGCTGAGGCACAGCATACCCCACGCTCCATGGGCAGAAGCGGAAATGACGGTGTGTCCAGTTCCTCTCTGGGGTCATCATGTGACAAGTTGAGGAAAATGCTTATGGATGAAAAAGGGATTCTAGGAAAAGTAACCTCACAGGGTGATCTGATCATAAATTCCTAAGGAGGCAGGTCACGGTGGGTTCACGCTCCCAGGCACATAACTTTAGGAATAGCTTATCTCTGCCTTTCGCAAGACCTGTTCATTGTTTCTGTGCAGCTAGGTTAACACACCTTTGAAATGCCCCCCTTTCAGAGCCCTCCTTCTAAAGGGGACCACCCTCAAGCAAACACATGATCTCGTAAACTATCCTGTAACCCAATTCCCCTTTTGCTTTCTCCCACCCTCGTGTAATCTTCCTTACATCTCCTCCTTAATATCAAATGCATAAAAGAAACTGCAAACTGTTATTCCCTGGAGCATCTGAGATCTTGTTTGGCTCAAATAAACTCTTACAAAAATTCTATCCAGGTTTGGCAGTTCCTTACAATGACACTCTTAACTGAAATGTTGACCAGCTTCCCCTTACTGAACGCACTGACCCTCCCAAGAATCCTGCAACACCAGATAACCATCCTCATTTGTTCAAATGAAGTTCAGAAAGGTGGTCGCTGGCCTGAGGCCACACAGCAGATTGATGATAGAATTGAGACTTGAACCCATGTCTGTCTGGCTTCAAAGGTCCTGGTGGTTCCATGGTACCCTACTGTGAAGTGGGGAAGGGCTGGGGCAGCCAAAAGACCCCCCAAGGAAGGATATTGGCTTCCTACCCCAGACAACTAAGAGCATCTCTGTAAGGTGTATTGAGAACAGTGTCTCAGGGAGCAGCTGGCCCTGGGTGGGGATGGCCCAAGATCAGAGGGAGAATGTGGTTAGCCCACCTGCCCTGAGCCAGGGCCCACATGGAGGACTGGAGGACGGGGGCAACTAACTCCTTCCCAAACGCCCTATCTCTCCCAACCCGGGCCTCTGCTGAAAGCCGCCACACCTGAAAAACCAGCTCCTGGATAAACATGAGAGAGACATCAGACTGGCCCAGTCACGAGACCCCCCTTTGAGCCCGCCAGGACCACCCTGAAGCTGGGTGGGTGGGTGGGCAGGTGGGGGTCCTCAGGGCACCACCCAGAAGCAGCATCCAAGGGCCCTTCTGCACAGGGCTGACCTGCCACAGTCCCTCTAGGCATCCCACCGAGTTCTGCTCATGGATTGGAATGATTGAGGAGTTCAGACCTTGAGGACACAGGGGTGGGGTGGTAATGGTGGGGTATAGGGGAAGGACATGCTGGGTGCAGCCCTGCTCATTAAGAAAAGCCAATAACTTCCATATAAACAGTTAAAAAAAAACACCCAAATCTCTTAAGACACCCACGTAGGCGAGGTTATCACCCAGGGAGCTGTCATTTCTTAGGAAGCCACGAGCCCCAGGAGACTGACAATCTCTGGTTGGACTTCCTTCACTCAGGCACTCTTGTTCCTGACACCCACCCAGGGACTCCACTGCATACTGTGGCCTCCACTTTCTAGATCAGGGGGCCCCAAACTATGGCCCGTGGGCCGCATGCGGCCCCCCGAGGCCATTTATCCGGCCCCCGCCGTACTTCTGGAAGGGGCATTGGTGGTCAATGAGAGGAGCACATTGACCATCTCATTAGCCAAAAGTAGGCCCATAGTTCCCATTGAAATACTGGTCAGTTTGTTAAATTTACTTGTTCTTTATTTTAAATATTGTATTTGTTCCCGTTTTGTTTTTTACTTTAAAATAAGATATGTGCAATGTGCATAGGGATTTATTATTTTTTTTTTTTGTATTTTTCTGAAGCTGGAAACGGGGAGAGACAGTCAGACAGACTCCCGCATGCACCCGACTGGGATCCACCTGGCATGCCCACCAGGGGGCGATGCTCTGCCCATCCTGGGCGTCGCTATGTTGCGACCAGAGCCACTCTAGCGCCTGAGACAGAGGCCACAGAGCCATCCCCAGCGCCCGGGCCATCTTTGCTCCAATGGAGCCTTAGCTGCGGGAGGGGGAGAGAGAGACAGAGAGGAAGGAGAGGGGGAGGGGTGGAGAAGCAGATGGGTGTCTCTCCTGTGTGCGCTGGCCGGGAATCGAACCCGGGACTTCTGCACGCCAGGCCGACGCTCTACCACTGAGCCAACCGGCCAGGGCCTGCATAGGGATTTGTTCATAGTTTTTTTTTATAGTCCGGCCCTCCAACGGTCTGAGGGACAGTGAACTGGCCCCTTGTGTAAAAAGTTTGGGGACCCCGTTCTAGATGGTCAAACTGAGGCTCAGTCGATCAGGCAGCTACGTTACACGCAGCAGGCAGGCGGCAGAGCTGGAATCGGCCTGACTAGAAACTTCTGTGACCAACCAGAATCTCAGTGCTGCTCAAACAAACGTGTAGGAGAAAGGCCACTGTTCACACAGGACCAACCACACGTTTTTGTCAGGTAACATTTTATTTAGAGCCCTAACAGATAGCTCAGATAAAGTGGGCCCTACTATGGCTCAAAGGGGGATTCAGAGCTGGAGATCCAACCCACACGTCCCTTCCTGCTCTCCCCTCTGATAGCCCCCAGGCCCTCCAGGCCTGAGGAATCCCACCAGCTTGGGTTACCCCAGTTGAGTCTCACACTGGCCCTGCATACCAGATGCTTTGGTTTATAGATGACCAATCAGAAGCACAGAGACGTGAAGTCACTCACTGTAAGTCACACAGCCCTGCTGTCTGACCCTAAATCATGCTCATGAGTTCTCCTTCCCTACCCCCAGAAGTCCTGCCTTTGTTTCAAGAAAAGACAGGATTTCCACCCCAGGCTAACAAGCTATAGGATAGAGACCAGAGACACATGGCTTAGAGACCCCTTAGCTCCTAGAGGAGTGGGGCATAGAGATGGGCAAGACAGCCTAGGGCACAGACAGTGCCTCCTCCTCCAGGGCCGCCCCAGGCCCCCAGCTGTCCTGGCCCCAGAGCAGGATGGTTTCAGGAGCCCACCTGCATGGCGGAGGATCCAGCCCTGAGGGCAGCCGCAGGCAGGTGTAATTTCATCCGGGGTTCACTGTATATGTGAGTCACTAGAACCGGAGGATGAAATTCCAGCTCTGCGGACAGAGGCATGCATATCTCCAGGTTCAGGTCAGCTCTTAATGGGGGTGGGGATGGGGTGCAGGTGGGGATTTTGTGAAAATGAGAGAAAGGCACCCCCTCCTCTGGGTGGTCCTCAGCTCAAGCAGGGCTTGGCAAGCGGGGTGTGCTGGATCTCCACCCCAAGAAAGCGGTGGAGCCATGTGGCAGATCCAGACAATGGAATACTACTCAGCAACCAAAAGGAACCAGCCCCTGATTCAACAGGAGAGGTGCAGTACACCCAGTGAACAAAGCCAGACAGGCTGCATACTGTGTGATCGCATTTATGTGACACTCTGGACGATGCTATAGGGACAAAAAAACAGACCAGCGGTTGCAAAGGGCTGAGAGGAGCAAGGGGGCTGGCTACAAACAGGCTCGAGGGAACTTTTGGGGAAGACGGAATGTTCTGTCTTGCCAGGGGCTGGGCTATGTGTAAGCGTGTGCATTGGTTGAGCTCCTTGGATGGCCAGCTTACGATGTGGGCATTTCCCTGGCTGTCCATTGTCTCTCAGCAACATATATACTGTGTGAGCCCCTCCTAGCTGACAGCTTGAGGCTGGATGCCCCAGCCTGGACCCCAGAGATCTGGCACCTATGCAAGCTTCTCACTGCCTGGTGGATTGACAGGTCGATAGATAGATGGAGAAAGACCCCCCCCCCCCCATGTACAACAGAGGTTTGTCAGCAGCCAGAAAATGTACCTTGAGACTCCACTATACCCCTGCTAGCAAACAGGCCTGGCGTCACTGAAGTCTCCAGGAGAGAAGTAGCCTGCAGGGTCTCCTCCAGCTACGAGCCCAGGAAGGAGGAGGGCCCAGCTGCTCCAGCTCACAGCTCCCTCGCCCTCCCCAACCACAGCCTAGTACGTGCCTATGAGAGGCCCAGGACCCCGGTCCTCAAGCTGGGATTACTCACCTCTGGCTCCCCTGCCTGTATCCACTCCAGACTTATACAGGGGTGACCCACATACCCATTAGTGGCTGTGAAGTCCCCATCATGTAACACTGAGCCTCCCAAACCACAGCACCACCTTGGGGCTCAGATAGGACAGAGGTTATCATGAGCATATGCCTGAAGTGGGGAAGAGGGAGCGTGGGCCATGAGAGCCCACCCTGCCTCACTTACTGATCAAGCCTCCCCCCCATTCCAGGGGCTTCAGCATAGCACGGGGGGAGGTGTTCCTGAGGGGGGTCCCACCACAATAGCAGCATGGTGCCGGGGAACAGCAGTTCCCAGCATCCATAATGCTGTACTCACCTGGCCTCCCTCCAAAGCAGGGGTCAGGAAGCTTTTTGGCTGAGAGAGCCATGAACGTCACATATTTTAAAATGTAATTCCGTGAGAGCCATACAACGACCTGTGTACATGACGCATTATCCAATAAAAATTTGGTGTTGTCCCAGAGGACAGCAGTGATTGGCTCCAGCCACCCGCAACCATGAACATGAGCGGTAGGAAATGAATGGATTGTAATACATGAGAATGTTTTATATTTTTAATGTTATTATACTTTTTATTAAAGATTTGTCTGTAAGCCAGATGCAGCCATCAAAAGAGCCGCATTTGGCTCGCGAGCCATAGGTTCCTGACCCCTGCTCCAAAGGGACAGCCTCTTAAAACCTCCCCTCCAAGGGGCTCCAGGAACCCTGAACCCCTGAAGGCAGGCATCAGAGCAACACCTCCCCGTGTGCAGGCCTAGCTCTGCAAAGCTTGTCTGCAAATCCTGATTTGGTTTCTGACAAGATATTCCCCCTCCCCACATCTCTTAATGTGCACTATGGACCACAATGGCACAGAAGACAAAACCAGGGCTGCCCAGAGTGGGGACCCTGAGCCCCCACACCTCCAAGTCTAACAGGAGATCTGGACCTTGGACCACAGGCTAGGGAATGCCCGCAGATGAAATCAGAATCAAAGTTGCTCGATTCACATTCACTCTAGACCAGTGGTAGTCAACCTGGTCCCTATCGCCCACTAGTGGGCGTTCCAGCTTTCATGGTGGGCGGTAGCGGAGCAACCAAAGTATAAATAAAAATATAGATTTAACTATAGTAAGTTTTATAAAGATTTATTCTGCCAAACTTAGCGAAAATTCGACATAAAGTACTTGGTAAGTAATTATTATTATATGCTTTAATTTGCTGTAACTCTGCTTTATAAATTTTATAAAGTCAAGTTACTTCCCTACTTTATAAATCACCATTACTGTGGAACCGGTGGGCAGTTAGAAAATTTTACTACTGACAGAGATACAAAAGTGGGCGGTAGGTATAAAAAGATTGACTCCCCTGCTCTAGATCATACCCAAAGCCTTGACCCCAGCTCCAGGCCCTGGCCACACCCTGAGCCCCTCCGCAGCCCAACAGTCACAGAGCCCAGAGGCCGGAACTGCCAGACAAGAAGACTCGGGTTCAGTCCGAACTTCAGAGAAGCAATGAGTAAGTTTTTAAAGTAAATTATGTCCCCAATACCATCTTATCCGTTGCTTATCTCAGTGATTTTCAACCTTTTCCACCTCATGGCACACATAAACTAATTATTAAAATTCTACGGCGGCCCTCAGCGGTAGAGCGTCAGCCTGGCGTGCGGGGGACCTGGGTTCGATTCCCAACCAGGGCACATAGGAGAAGCGCCCACTTGCTTCTCCACCCCCACCCCCTCCTTCCTCTCTGTCTCTCTCTTCCCCTACCGCAGCCAAGGCTCCATTGGAGCAAAGATGGCCCAGGCACTGGGGATGGCTCCTTGGCCTCTGCCCCAGGCGCTAGAGTGGCTCTGGTCGTGGCAGAGCGCCCCCCCCAGCGGCAGAGCATCGCCCCCTGGTGGGCAGAGCATCGCCCCTGGTGGGTGTGCCGGGTGGATCCCGGTCGGGCGCATGCGGGAGTCTGTCTGACTGTCTCTCCCCGTTTCCAGCTTCAGAAAAGTACAAAAAAAAAAATAAATTCTACGACACACCACAAAATAAGTTATATTTTTCACCAATCTGACCAAAAAGAAAGGTGTAATTTTGAGTCATTCACACCACACCAGACAGCTTTTGTTGTATTGGCTGTGTTATTTTTTTTTTTTTATTTGAGAGTTTCAGGGAAAAGAAGTCCGTACCCCTGACTAAATAATCAGGTATTGCATATTTTAAAAACTCTTAAAAGAAAAAAAATTTTCTTGCGGCACACCAGTGCGCCACGGCACACTGGTTGAAAATTGCTGGCTTGTCTAAAATCCAAATTTAACTGGGCAGCCCTATTTTTATTAGCTAAATCTGGCAACCTAAAGCAGGTGGTCCTGAAGGAGGGAGACAGGTGGGCACACAAATAGCTCTGGGTCAGCCGAGCTATAAGCTTCGACCCAAGAGGAAGGCGAGTTCTGCTCTTTGCCTGAGACACCCCCACCGGTCACCCCAAGCCTGGTATGGACAAAGTACAACCTCACCAGCTCGTTCAGGAAATCTAAGTCAGAGATCAAGGGCTCAGCTCCGGGCACCAGCCTCCCCCCAGGGCTCTGAGCCTCTTCCCTGTCATCACTGTGACCCACAGCACCAAGTTTGAAATGACAGAGTACCAACCCCAGTGAGTGTTAGGATCACAGACAGTCCCAGCAGACATCCCTGCAAATTAGGAACCCGGGCGCCCAGCGAAGGGGCTGGCTCCCCTTGAGACCCACCTGAAGCCCCCAACAACTACACACAGAAATCTCCACACCACTGACAGGGTGACATCCCACTGTCTTCTAACCAGGATCACCTTCTCCTCCCACACAGACTAACTAACCCTTTCCACCACTCCACCCCTGCTTATGAATTCCTGTTGGGAATTCCCTTCTGATCTCCCCAAGGTCCAGGGCTCCTGCTCTGCTCTCTGGAATTAACCCCCGCAGGTCTTGTTCCTGGGTACCGCTCAAGGCCTCTCTGCAGGCTGCATGGTGCTCGGCACATACTCCTGGCTTGTCCCAAAGGACCTGTGTCCCTGGCTGCCTGGTATCAAAGAGAGAGATGCTCATGAGTGGCCAAGAGTCGGAGGGCTGAAAGAAGTAGGACAGATGACACTTGGGGAACAAAGCCCCAGGCTCAGGTTCGGAGGAAGACACAGACTGGGTTAATGGGGAAAGAGGGAGCCCTTGGGAGGACAGGAAACAGGAAGCTCAGAGAAAGAACCCGGGATTCCTAACATTGTGGGGTCCTGTCCCAGAGATAGAAATTTAGGAACAACGGGAGAGAGACTGCTTAGCAATGTGGGCCAAGGAGAACTTCATTCACTCAAGTAGCCATTCAACAAGTATTTGGGCACCAACCCTGGGGCACCAAGGAATCAAAAGCAAGCCTCAGTCCCTGCCCTATCTCTAGGGCAACTGAGGAGATGGCCCTTTAACTTTTGAGTGAGATCAATGTTGGGACAGAGAGGTAGGTAGGCAGCACTTTGGCCAGCCCTAAGGACATGAAAGCTAGCTCTGTCCCAAGGAGAGGAAAAAGACAAACTCTACAACTCCTGCATTCCCCCAACCCTAGCTAGGGAGGGCCATTAAAGGAAACCACCGATCCCCGTTAGGGGAAGCTTAAGAAGAGTCTTCCAGGTCAGAGGAAGAATATGTGCAAAGGCTATTCAGGAAAACTTCAGGATTCAATGAGTGTACCCAAGGAAGCTACAGGTCGACAGAGGACATGAACCAGAACCGAGAATGAGGATGGAACAGGAGATGTGGTCTGTGTTTCTAGAGTCACACTTAGGACATGGACACCCCAAACCGTCACCCATCATCATGTCATCCTGAGATCCTCACCCCGGGCCTCTGACAAACGGTCCTCTACCAAACTGTGGCCATGCTGGATGCCGGAGATAGGGGAGCTGTAAGAACATCTGCCTTCCCGACTATTTCTAAGCACCAAGCACTGACTACCTGCCCCTGTAGGGGCTAGCCTGGCTCTGGGAGACTGCCTTAAATGAGCACATAAATAAAGTACCTGTGATTAGCACATTGCAATAAATGTCCCTTCCTCCAACATCTTACGTGCGTGCCTAAAATGCTGCCTTTGAGACTCAGTTCTGCAATCTCCAGCCCCAAGTTCTCCCACATTTTGAATGACTGGCCACAGAGTTCCAACCCTTCCTCGTTTCCTCTGATGGAGCTCTCTGGGACCGTGAGTCAGAGTGGAGACTTTCTAGGTCACCCTCAGAGCAGGCTCCAGAATGGGGTGTGGTCTTAAGCCTTCCACATCCCAAAAGCAGGTCGGGGATTCTGACATCCTATTGCCTTGGTGCAGGGTCTGTTCCTTGCCCCCCCCCCCCCCCCCCCCGTTCCTGTTCAGAAGAGGTCAGAGTCTACCTCACACCCTCCCAGGCCCTGTACTGGGTGGCTGACTCCATCCTTGCTGTCCTATGCCCAGCCCCTCCCAGCCAGCAGCCAGCAGCCTCCCAGACACCACCTCCTGCTCCGAATAGATAATCAATGTCGGTGCCCTTTCCCTTTGGGAATGACACTGCTGAAACAAACGGGCTGCTCTGAGGCACTCCTAAACCCCAAGGCCCAAGGCCAGTGCCAAGGAGTGAGCAGTCGCAGACACGAGGTCACCAAATACCCAGAGGAAGAAGATGACTAGAGGGGTGTGAGCAGCTTCTGGCCACCCCTTCCTTCTGCAATGCTCAGTAAAGGAAGCCCCGGCAAATGCCCGCTCCTCTAGAAGCTGCCCAGACAGCCCTTCACCCTGCTACCAGCCCCAGGGCAATCCCGGGGCAGCCCCAAACCCTACTCCATCCAAGGCCAGCACTTCCCCTTCCTGTCAGGGAGACCCCCAAGGTGTACTCCCTGACCCCAACTGTGATGGGGCACACAGGAGCCTCCCACCCTATGTCTGGTACTGGGAAGTGGGGTCACAGGGCCAGATTTCCAGAGCTCAAGCCCAATCCAGCCCGGCCAGGAGGGCAGAACTCTCAATTGTCTGGTTGTCCTCTTCCCTGGGCTCAGGCCAGGGCATTGTCCCTTTTCCCTGGCCCCAGGTGAGGCTGGAGAGCCCAGGCGAGGCATCCAGTCCATCATGCCCAGGGACTTAGGATTGGGGGTGGGCACCAAGCACTCTGTGTCCCCTCCTTGGCTTGACGTCCTGGCCCACCTGCAGGAATTCAGAAACTGCCCACAGATAGGGCACCCCAACTTGCTCCTCTGAACCTTTTGTCTCCCCTCCCCACTGCCATCCTCTGAGTCACCCCCAATCCCCATGGGTTCAGCTGCAACCCTGTGGCCAGCCCCCTCCCCAGAGACTCCATCAGGAACCACTGTGCTGAGGCAGTACTCGCTGTGTGGATTCAGTAAGCGAGTTGGGGGCACGGGCCAGGGGATGGCCCAGCGCGGGGAAGGCAGAGGTGGAGGAGTGGCGGGGGCCGCGGCCTTCCCAGCCCCCTCAGCTCCCACACTGGCGCCTGCCGCCGCGGGCAGCACAACTGACCTCATTCGCCAACTGCAGCAGCCTGCGGGCGCTCGCTGCCTGCCCAGAGAGCCCCCCACCTCCGGAAGGGCCAGGGGTGACAGCTCCCGGATCCCACCCCCTCTGGGCAGGTGGGGGTGGCCATCCCTCTCCTCCCCCGGCCCGAATTATAACCCCAGTCACGTGCCTCCCAATGCACCCAAAAGCCGGACCCAGATTCTGTAACACCTTGAGGGGGAGGGGCGGGGGCCAGCGGGGTGGGAGGAGAGGGGAGAAGGGCCTGGGCGCCCGCCCCCCGCAAAAGTTTCTCCTACCTTGGAGGATCCCCAAGCACTCCTGCCAGCGGCGCCCCGGCCCCGGCCCGCGGCCAGGACGCAGCCTCCTGCCGCTGCCTCCTTAATTAATCCGGGAGAATGGGGGACGGAGCGCGCGGCGGGGGCGGGCGGGCGCGGGACGCGGGCCGGGGAGGGGGCCGCGGCGGGGGTTCTCGGCCGGCCGGGGGGCTGGCTCTCGGCGGCCCCCACCCCCGGCGCGGGCTGCGGCGGAGGGCGGGGCGCGGCGCGGGGAACGGAGCCGAGAGCGGGAGCGCGGGGAGGCTCTTTGTTCTGTAATCCCAGTAAGATTGCCAGTCATTCGCCCCGGCCCTAATCCCAGCCCCGCGCAACACCACCCTCCATTGGCTGCCATTTACATACGGGATTAGCCCGCCCGGCCCGCCCCGCGCCCCGGCCTGGGCACCGCGGGGGGAGCTCTGCTCCCCCGCCCCGCGCTCCGCGCCCCACGCGCGCGCCGCCCCAGCGCCCGCCACCAGGGGGGCCTGCGGGAGGGGCGCCCGCGGCCTCGGCGCCCCCTGGCTGCCCGGCGAGGCCCCTCCATCGCCCCAGCGCTGGCCAGGGTGGATTAGGAAGCAGGGGCACAGGGACCCGACCAGAGGGTCAAGGTCACTCAGCGGGCGCGGGGAGGATCCCAGGAGGAGAAGCCAGGGCCTGGAGCAACCGAAGGCCCGGGGCTTCCTCTGGGGAGACTGAAGTCAGTGCAGCTGGTCACTCCCGTTTTGCCCAGGTTATCTTCCCGGTAGCTTGGCCCAAGTACCTCTTTCACCTTTTGTCCCCTGGGATGTTAAGGCGGTGACATGCCCAAGGTCGCAGCAGATCCAACTGGACACACCAGGTCTCATCTTTTCTAGGCAGCCCTTCTCCTGAACTCCTGGCCTTGGTTCTTGCCACCACTTTCCCCCACCATACTAGGTGTCCTACCGAATCAGGAAGCACACCCCATCCTCTCCAAGGCCACCCAAGTTAACTCAGCCCAAGGAGTGCCCTGAGCCCTGTGCTAGGTAGGCCCTTGCTATGCTGGACACTGCAGGGAACAGACACCAAACAGGTAGGTCCCAACCCCAGGGAGCTCCTGGCCTACATGGAGAGAGCCATATGTAGATTGAGAATCTACTAGGTCCTAGCAAAGCCCACAGGGTCTATTCCCAGTCTCCCAGGGCCCTGTTGGACACACAGTGGGCACTTGGTAAAGGTTAACCTTGACTGGCCAGGGCTCCACCTGACAAGCCCACAAACCCACCAGCGTGTGAGTTCCTCCCAGGCAGGCCATGTTGGCAATGCCCTGGCCAAGGCAGAGCTCAGAGGGGCTCCTGTGCCCACTGGCTGCCTTGTCCACAGAGGGTATTGGCCAGAGAAGTGGGGATTGGGAATGAAGCTACAGATACTTTCTGATTCCTATGCTGCCCCTGGCCCTCTAGGGGTACCTTCTCATCTCCCTTATCACCAGGAGGCTTGGGGACATTTTGAGGTAGCCTGTCTTGTGGTCCCTCTCAGACCTATATCCCCACATGTCCTGTGCTGTCCCTCCCTGGCATGGCAGCCTGGTTGAGAGGAAGAACCAAGGTCAGGAGTCTGACTGTTCAGATTCAAATCCTGGCTCTTCCTCTTACAACTGTGTGACCTTGGAAAGGCAGTTCACCTCTCTGAGTCTCCATAGCCCCCCTGCTGAAGCCTCTCAGCTGTAGTGTGGCCTCATGATAGAGAAAAGTGATGATGACGCCTGGACTGTGGTGGTGCAGAGGAGAAAGCATCGACCTGGAATGCTGAGGTCACTGGTTCGAAACCCTGGGCTTGCCCGGTCAAGGCACATATGGGAGTTGATGCTTCCTGCTCCTGCCCCCTTCTCTCTTTTCTCTCTCTCTCTCTCTCTCTCTCTCTCTCTCTCTAAAAATGAATAAGTAAAATCTAAAAAAAAAAAAAAAGTGATGATGACCACCCTTGTTAAGTGTCTACTAGGCTCTGGGTAAATTGCATATAAAATTTCTGTTCCTTACACTATGTCTGCAAAGGGTGTCCTATTGGCCTCATTTTACAATGAGATGAAGTGACTCTCATTTAGGGACATATGGCATGTGGGTGGCACTGCTGGGACTAGCTTCATAGCCCTGTTCTGCCCATTACTTCTACACCTACCCATGAGGTGCTGGGTAGAAGGCACGGCCTCAGTGGACCTGGATGGGGAAGTTAATCCCAGGAAGGGCTGGCTGGCTAGGCTACTGTTTTCCGGGCAAAATGCTTTCTAGACCCAAAGTCCTTATGCAGAGAGCCAGAAGCCTGGGGAGCCAAGGACCTGGGGGAGCTTGAGGCCTGGTGTGTGCTCAGTACTGCCCTCTGCAGGCAGAATCCAGAGCAGCAGTGATACACGTGGACAGTTCAGGTGGCTGCCACCCTTCTGCCTCTGGTCTCTCTTTCCTGTGGGTCCAGCCAGGTTTTCCCTAACCTTGTCCAGGCAGAACTGGAGTCAGGTGATACAGCAGAAGGCCCTGGCCTGGCACATCTAAGCCTCATTCAGCCTCATGTGACTGGAGTATGACGACTGGCTCCACATTCACTGGCTGTGTGTCCTAGGCCTTTCTGGGCCTCAGCTTCCTCATCTGTAAAATGGAGCTAAGATAGGCCTTCATAAGATTGCTGTGAGAATTAAATGACATATAATACAAGAAAAATGCTTAGCATGGTGCCTACTGCATAGTGGGTACTTGTACTTGGAAAAGAGTAGTGCTCAATTTCTTTTATTTGTTGGCTTCATCTAGGGACGAAATCAGGCTTAGAGTCTTTGCTTGAACTCTTTCTGGGGAGGTAGAAATGCTAAGGACAAGGTGGTGGACATACGTGTTTTTCTCAAGTTCAGTTCCCACCCGTATTATGAAGCACACCTGCCCTGACTCTGCCACGGCCTCCTCCAGGCCTGGCCAGGTCCCCCACACGATGCAGGTCTGGAAACTGAGGCTCCTCTCGCTGCCTTGATCTTAACAGCCCTGAAGCCACAGGACCTCTCCCATTGCAAAGCGCTTTCGATGCTCTTGTTCACTTCACCAGATGGGCACCACAGTCCCCATTTCACAGACGGGAAGCTAGGACGCCGGGTCATTTGCAAAAGTGAATGAGCATGAACCTGGGTGTCCTGGTTCTCCATCAGCACAGGAATGCCCAGAGCAGGAGCTGGTCTCTTCCTCCTGGCCCAGCGTGTGTGTTCCAGGTTCACTGACCAGCAGACGGGCCACCAGGGAGAACTGCCCATCTGGACTCGGCACCTTGCTCCCTTGGGGTTTGGGCCCAGTCCTGAATCCCTGACCTCCTTCATGCATACTTTCTTTTCCCATGATTCTGGGCCAATTCTGGCTCCTTGTTCCTTGATGGTAAGACTCCACAAATGGGAGGTCAGGTAGAGGGACAGCCCAACCATCCCCGTCTTTCTCTGAACATCAGGGCAAACCCAGAGGGAGCCTTGGCCTGTACTGCCCTGTATGGGGCCATAGGGGACCAAAAGTGAGGACAGGGAACCCAGTGCCCTCATCTTTTGGATAAGCAGACTACAGTATCGAGAGGTGAAGGACTGACCCACAGCAGTAGGGGTGAGTGTCAGGGGTGGACCTCAGGACTCCCATCCCCACCTGCCAATCCTTTTTACCATCTCTGTGGCTTCCCTTGTATTTTCAGGAGTATGATTTTATCTGGTAATTGCTGTTTATCCTTTAAAAATGAGACAAATAGCTTCTGGAATCAACAACTATTCTCAGAGCAGCACGTCTCCTATTCCATCATGGAAACCAGAGGGAAAATAATATTCACTGTTTGGAAATATGCTTTCAAGGCAGCATGCTGGATCCGTGAAACAAGGGCAGACCAGGTGGCCATAGACTCGGCAGCCTAGATGTTAAATGTCCTGAGCCAAGGTGCTCAAGTGATGTCGGGGGAGGGGGCCACAAAAGAGCAAAGTGTAGGTGACAGACTTCCTTGGGGGCCGCAGAGTCTGTGACCCAGATCTCCAACTCCCTCCCTCCATGAAGAGCCGTCCCCCAGGCCTCCTGGAGTGTCCTCTCCTCCCCTGCCTGGGCTCTGTTTTCCTGGACCTTTGACTCCATGACTTGTCCAGGCTGCTAAAGACAGAAATCATTTCCCTCACTGGGGCATATTTGATAAGCAGAGTAACCTCTTAGAGTCCTCCAAGCCTTCTGGAATCCAAAAAAGAAATCCCTTAGTGTTGGGATTTCATGCACTTGGACAAGTTGGCATGGGGCCAAGCTGGACACAGGGAGGTCTTCCCTTAGGGCATGGGTAGGATTACAGCCCAGCGCCGCAGGCCCTGGGGTCGTCCCTGGTGAGTAGTAGAGCAGTGCTGGCCAGAAGAAATAGGACATGAGCCCCAAATGCATGCCACAGAGGAAAATTTAAATTTCCTAGTAGCCATGTTAAAAAAGTAAAAAAAAAAAAAAAAAAAAAAAAATAGGTGAAATTAATGTTAATGATCTACAGTGTTTTAATTAACCCAATCTATCCAAAATGTGCTCATTTCAACATGTAATATTTTTGTTTGTTTGTTTGTTTTTGTATTTTTCTGAAGTTAGAAGCAGGGAGGCAGTCAGACAGACCCCCGCATGCGCCCAACCGGGATTCACCCGGCATGCTAACCAGGGAGTGGTGCTCTGCCCATCTGGGGCGCTGCTCTGAGGCAGCCGGAGCCATTCTAACACCTGAGTCAGAGGCCATGGAGCCGTCCTCAGCGCCTGGGCCAACTTTGCTCCACTGGAGCCTTGGCTGCTGGAGGGGAAGAGAGAGATAGAGAGAAAGGAGAGGGGGAAGAATGGAGAAGCAGATGGGTGCTTCTCCTGTGTGCCCTGACCGGGCATTGAACCCGGGACTTCCACACGCTGGGCCGACACTCTACCACTGAGCCAACTGGCCAGGGCCTCAACATGTAATATATTTTTTAATTGAGACATTTTATATTTTTTTCCTTGTATTAAGTCTTTGAGATCCAGTGTCAATTTTATACTCACAACACATCTCAATTTGGATAAGACAGACTTTAATATATGACTAGTAGCTACATATTAAGCAATGCAGGTCTGGGGGGGGGGGTAATTTTCCAACCCTTTTTATGCCCCAGAGCCTTTTTACAATAGATTTTTGCATAGAGACTCAGCCCATTCAGAAGGTAAGCGAGGGCTGCAGGGGTGGGAGCAGGAGAGGGTCTGGCTGCCCTCCGGAACCCCTTCATCTGCTAGTTCCTCTGAGAGCTGCTCAGAGCAGACATGGAAAATACTAATAATAATGATCACTGACATTTATTGAATGCTTACTGTAATTTAGGCGTGGTGCTAAACATCTCACATCCTGTCCATTCTGTGAAAGAAATAGGCTCAGATTGGTGCCTCTGGTTAGAGAGTGAGCTAAAGATGTCCACCGTCCCACCCAGAAGTGGGACTCACTGAGGCGGCCTGCAAGGCCTTTGTGACCCCTAGCTGGGAGGAGCTGGGGAAAGTGGGGGACAAAGTCATTACCCCTTGGAACCCCCTACAAGGGGCCCCTGCTTCCCAGGCCCAGCACTTCCAGCCACTCACCTGGGCCCAACCCCCACCCCTGGAAGGAACCAGCAGGCTTGGTTTTCTAGCAAGTCCCAGGCAGCTGCTCTGCTAAGCGAATTTAGTTTTAATTAGTGAAGATTTAGAACTTCAGGGCCAGAAAAGGAAACACAAGGGTAAAGCACTTTCGACGCAACTCCCCCAGACACTGTTGGAAAAGACCAAGGTCTGTTGGAAAACTTTGGGGTGACTTCAGCTTGGAGCGTGTCTCGGTGGAAGGTCAGGGGAGAAGGGACACAAAGGCCCCCAGATACCTTTTCCCTGCTGGAAGCTGAAACTTAGGCACATCATTTGGGGTGGTTTCTTCTCTGAGCCTTTCTCATCTGCAGAAGGGGTTTCTATCATAGCACAAGGCCTGCAGTAAGTTCCGCCCGAGTCCTGGGGAGTAGCCTCGGGCAGCAGGGACAAGGACCAGGTGTGGCCAGGGGATGAGCCAGAATTGGGGGTCAAGTGGGAGCATTTTCCATCTCAGCTCAGCTACTGACTTTGGGGGAACCTGGGCCTCAGTTTTCTCACTTTGGGTGCTTGTTAAGAGCGCAGGTCCAGACACGAGGGGTAGGGGGAGGTCTGGGACTTTGCGTTTTAGAACAGAGTACAGAGGGGGTGCAATGGGAATGGAAAGAGACTGCATGGGGCATGGGAGGGCATGATGTGGGTGTTTGGGGTGTTATTCGAGTGGGATACTTGAAACCATGTCAATACAATAAAATTTTTTTAAAGAAAGGACAGAGTCCCCAGCTCCTTTTGATCCACACTCAAGTTTAGAGCCTACTGGCCTTTATGTTTCCGGAGAACTGTTCAGGCTCTGGTATGTGTAGTCTAACCACACAGCCGCGCAGTACTGGCCCACGGCCACATCCCTGTGCCATTGGGCACTTGATGCTGGCTCCTCTGTCACAGGCTGCCAGACTGGCCCTGAGATGGTAGGGCCCTGATCCCACACCAAAACGCCCCCTCCCTACCCAGTGTTGTATACCCCCAGCCTGCACCTGGGCACTCTGGCCAGCAGAAGAGGCCCCTGGTATTATTAGAACCAGAGTAGGTACCCAGTTCAGCTGAGGAGGGAATGGTGAACCAACCGGACTACAGCTTCCATGCCAAAGACTCACTAGTTCTGGGCCCCTGCATCTGCTAAAATAGTTCTCTCCCAACCCAGGATTTTCTGAGAACCCAGGGCCCTGCTGCACCCCCCTCAACCCAGGGGAAGACATCATACCAGTTTCCCTTTCTCCCACACCAGCCTTCCATATCCGCCGCCCTCCGAGGAGAGGTCTGGCCCAGGCCATGGCCCAAGTCCTTGCTTTTGCATCAGTGAGTAAAAGCGGGCCTTCGTACAGTGTCTTTGCACACATAGTCCTTCTAAACCCAGTTCCCTTCCTGCCCCATGAGGTTAGGTCCTCATCCTTCAGATCTCAGTCCTTCTCACTGCACTGACAGCCACCGATCCCATCAAGGTTTCAGAGATCCTTCGGAACTCTGAACACTTGGCCTGGTCTAACTTTTACATTGGGTGAGCAATTATTTGCTCCCTGTCTAATTTACCCACTGAACTCTAAGCTCATGTGAAGGCACAAGCAGGGGGTGTAGTCCTTGTACATCTTGGTGTCCCCAGCATTTAGCCTGGTATACAGTAGGGCTTTACAAACATTTGCTGAATGAATGAATGAATGAATGAATGAATGAATGAATGAATGAAAGAAAATGGGATTCATCTGTCTGCCCTCAGGTGACTTGTTGGACTCATTTTCTATTTCTCTCCATCTGTTCGTTGCTCTTTTTAGGTAGCTCTCTCCAGCAAATGTGTGCATGGGTCTGATTCTATGTCCTTGTTTCTGCCTTGGCCTCTGTCTCTCCTCCCATATTCTCTCCGTGTTTGATCCTAGCTGTCTCTCTTGATTGTCTCTGTCTTTGTCTCTCTAAGTGAGCTCCATCTTTCCTGTAATGCTTACTGTCATCTCTCTCTGAGCCTTTAGCTCTCCCAGCTGTCTCGGGTTTGTCATTTCTCTCTGTCCCCGGGGCTCTGTCTCTGTCACTGGGAGGTCTCCGTGCCCATTGCTCTCTGCGTCTCTCTCTCTCTCCTCGAACCTCAGGCAGCGTTGTCTCTGCTCTCTGCCTCCTCCTCCTGTTCTGTCCCCTGGAATCTTTCAAGAACAGCGAGAGGCATGTAATTGAGCTGGGGCCGTCTCCATGGTTGCAGCTGTGGAGTAACTGAAAGATCAATTTGGAACGACTGTCTCTGTAATAATTGGGCCTTAATAGTTTCTGTGAGGCAGAATGGGGCTGTGTGAGGTAGCCAGGATGCCCCAGAACCCTGGCAGGGAAAGGCCACCTGCAGCTCTCAGTATCCCTGGGCCAGGCTCTGGAGGGGACACTTGGCCTTGGCCAGAAACAGGAGCAAGGTGGGAGCGGTTGAGTGGGAGGGAAGCCAGTCTCAGCAACCCCCCCTATGCCCTCCCGGAGGTGTTCCTGCCTCTCTGCTCCTACCCGCTGTGCCCCGCTCCTGTTTATAATTTATGCTTATGATCAGAATTATCAGCAATAATGATAACATGATTATAATTGCCAAGCTGCCTGGCTCAATTGCAGTGCTGTTGGTAAATATTATGATAGAGAATAGCGTGAGGTCACTGCCTCCCAGAGCTTGAGAGATGGCATGGGGGATGGGAACACCACAAAGGTTACATGGTCGTCCCCCCCCGCCCCCTGCTTCCAGCCAGACCCACCCACTCCTCTGCAGAGAACTCACTGTTCGATCATTTGATCATCCGTTTTAACACCCACCCTTCTCCCTGTGCCTAACTGAAATCATTCCTGCTTTAGGCTCAGCAGTAGCCATTCAGAAGGCTGTGGGGTGTGGAGGCCCATCATCTGCCACCACACCAAGAGAGGGCACCCCAGAGCTGTGGTGTGACTTCCACTTGGGGTTGAGGTAGCTCAAGAGAGGATGGTCCTCCCACACCTGAGTTAGGCTTGACTGGTGACTTGGTTGCCCAGGAGCTCAGAGGTGGTCTGAGGGGTCTTGGCAGAGGGCTAAGGAATAAGGCAGTGCCACTACCCTAGGCACAAATCCTGGGAGATGGGATATTTCTGGCATCCAGAGACCCCCTTTCTGCTCAGGGGAAGTGAAGCTGAAGGGAAAATTGCAAACTGCCTCAGATATAAAAGTAGCTCACCTTTAAGAGAGCTCACCCAGCCTGACTGGTGGTGGTTCAGTGGATAGAGCATCAACCTGGGACCTTGAGGTCCCAGATTTTAAACCCCAAGGTCACCAGATTGAGTGCAAGATCAACATGACCCCATCATTGCTGGCTTGAGCCCAAAGGTCACTGGCTTGGCTGTAGCCCCCCGGTCAAGGAATGTATGAGAAGCAACCAATGAACAATTAAAGTGCCTCAACTATAAGTTGATGCTTCTCACCAGAGAGAGAGAGAGAGAGAGAGAGAGAGAGAGAGAGAGAGAGACAGCCCACCCAGATAATCTAAGGACAGAGTGAGATGCACTCACTGACGTCACCCAACGGCCCACTTGATGTCAATGGAACTGGGTCCTTTCTCCACCTGCACCCCCCCCCCCCCCAAGCAGCGTGGAATTACCATCAGTCTTTGCTGCTATGAAGTCCATGTTTAGAAAAGGCTGATGGGCTCTGAGAGTCAGTGAGGCCATGAGCAAGGACAGTGATGCCCAAGGGGAGGGCTGAGACAGCACTGTGGACAGGACACCTACTCTCCATGGCTGCCCTGTGGGTGGCGAGGAGAGGCTCAGTGCCCTATGTTATATTTGGGGGCTCTAAAGGCTCAGAGACGCTTGCCCTCAGAGCAGCAAGCGGCAGGGCAATATTTACCCAGGGCCCATGTGGTGGCTTGGAGCCTCCCAGACTGGACAAGCCAGTATGGCCCCAGTCCTTAATGTGCTGCATGATTTATAAGCCTTACATTCCCCCGGGGGCAAACATTCAGAAGGAGCATTTCAAATCTACTTGCCCACTCTGAAAATAAATGAGCAAAGAACGCCGGCACACATGGAGGTGGGGGGCAGGCTCCTCAGAGCCCCAGGACAGCTCACAGATGACCTAGTTCTGCCCCTTCACCCGGGGCCCCTGAATCGCGGCAGCTGACACCCGTTAGCTTGGCAAGCTGGGCCAAGCCTAGAGGAAGGTCTGAGGCCCAGGTGCCCCTCTTTGCCCACTTTTCCTGTCCTGGCTTGGGGATAGCCTGGCCCTCATCATCCCAAGTGACTGTGACTCTTGGGACCTCTTGGTTCCTGGACAGTTGGTCCAACCTCGGGATCCTCCAGGAACTAGGGAGCTGGTCCGGCGCAGGGAATGCCTCGGCTCCTTGCCAGAGTCAGGCTGACACACACTTAGCTGGTGCATCTGTGGCCTAAAAATAAAAGAGGCTTTGGCAGAGGAGCTCTGTTAGAACATCGTCCCCATAGGCCAAGGTTGCAGGTTCAATCCCCAGTCAGGGCTCATACAAGAATCAACTAATGAAAGCATATAAATAAGTGGAACAACAAATCAATGTTTCTCTCTCTCTCCCTTCTTCTCTCTTTAAAATAAACATATAAAAGACAGAAAGAAAAGAGGCACCATGCTGCTATCTCCACCAGCTGACACCTCCCCTCTCCCTGAGCTGCCTCTGCCTTTCTCCACCATCCCCTCCAGATGAGCTCCTTACTCAAGGGACCCTCAGCACCCGCGTAGGGCCTGGGACTCCAGTGTGGACCTTTCCCAGAGGGTGCATCAAA
Organism: Saccopteryx bilineata; assembly: GCF_036850765.1. Lineage (NCBI taxonomy): Eukaryota > Metazoa > Chordata > Mammalia > Chiroptera > Emballonuridae > Saccopteryx > Saccopteryx bilineata. The sequence goes on along the minus strand of NC_089493.1, from coordinate 267,118,720 downwards.
GGTGGACATGTTAATTTAGTTAAACCCACATCAACATTGATTTTAAAAAGGCCAGTGCTCTGGACCAAAGTCACAGAAAATGGCCTTGGTTTCAACAGCAAGAGAGCAAACTGAGAACCACCCACCTGAAGTTCTAGAGCGGGGTGTGGATTGGTCAGGGATGGGTGGGACCTGCACCTTCAGTGTTGGACTGCTCAGATAAGGGAGGAGAAGGGACGACAATCTAAGTAGGAAATATGGAAGAATACATTCAACTCACTCATCAGCTCCAGCCCTCGAGGCGGCAAAGTGTGTGTCCTTGTTCCCCAGGTGACAAAGGGAGTGGTAAGCCAGGGACTCTCCCGCTGAATCTCCTCTCTAAATCCCCATAACCACAGGCCCCACTCCCAACCCCACCTGCTCCAGTGAACTGAGCGTGGTCTGGGTTTTAGTCTCTGTCTGCCCTGGGGCACAAACCAACCACCCACTTTCCAAGGCCCCATCTACTGGGTCCCCCAAAGGAAGCTCAGAATGGAAGTGTCCTTCATGTGACAGATGGGGACTGTTCACTCCACTCTAGAGCAGGAAGGCAGGAGTTGCTGTGCAACTGTAGGCAAGTCTCTTCCCCTCTCTGAGCCTACATTCATTCATCTGTAAAATGAAAGGAGTTATTTTAACTTTCTTTCTTTTTTTTTTAATTTTTTATTTTTTTATTTATTCATTTTAGAGAGGAGAGGGAGAGACAGAGAGAGAGAGAGAGAGAGAGAGAGAGAGGAGAGACAGAGAGAGAGAAGGGGGGGGAGCTGGAAGCATCAACTCCCATATGTGCCTTGACCAGGCAAGCCCAGGGTTTCAAACTGGCGACCTCAGCATTTCCAGGTCGACACTTTAGCCACTGCGTCACCACAGGTCAGACTATTTTAACTTTCTAATGAGTCTCTCTCGGCTTCATTCTTTTTGTTTGTTTGTTTGGGGTTTTTTTTGTGTTTTTTTTTTGTTTTTTTTTTTGCATTTTTCTGAAGCTAGAAACAGGGAGAGACAGTCAGACAGACTCCCGCATGCGCCCGACCGGGATCCACCCGGCACGCCCACCAGGGGGCGACGCTCTGCCCACCAGGGGGCGATGCTCTGCCCATCCTGGGCGTCGCCATGTTGCGACCCTCCTGGGTGTCGCCATGTTGCGACCAGAGCCACTCTAGCGCCTGGGGCAGAGGCCACAGAGCCATCCCCAGTGCCCGGGCCATCTTTGCTCCAATGGAGCCTTGGCTGCGGGAGGGGAAGAGAGAGACAGAGAGGAAGGCGCGGCGGAGGGGTGGAGAAGCAAATGGGCGCTTCTCCTATGTGCCCTGGCTGGGAATCAAACCCAGGTCCTCCGCACGCTAGGCCGACGCTCTACCGCTGAGCCAACCGGCCAGGGCTCGGCTTCATTCTTAATGGTCTATGTTGGGCAAACAAGTGTGTAACAAGTGTGTTAGGCTTGCTTGCTTGTACTTTGCCTGAGTGGTGCATGAGCTCTGGGCAGCACCGTGTGTGTATAGTGTATGTAAGGCTGCAGGTGCTTGCCCTCAGGGCAGCGGATTGCAAATAGCTATTTCCTGCCTCTTTGGGAGGGGCCGTTGTTTGCCGTGGAAGGGGTCTCCCCTGCCATGTTATTCTATGTAAAGATGTATGGCTAGTAGCCGTGGCCACCATCACAGGCGCCTGGCCTGTGCAGGTTCACATTTGAATCGAACAGACATTAATGAAACAACGGAGCCAAGAACTGATGGGCCATCATCTTTATCCTAGCTTGCACCCAGTGGGCAAGAAATACACACAGTGAGAAAACACTTCCTTTTCCATTCAGGGCTCCCAAAGCCACTGACTTATCCGAGTTTCCTAGAATCAAAGTTTTCTACCTCACCAGCCTTATTCACCTCTGTTCCCCATCTCCTTCTCCTTACACAACCTCTGCACAAACTGGCTTCTCCTTTAGCACTCCGCCATCTTGGCTGCTTCTCCTTTCCTCCACGTGGCCTTTTCCTGCTCTCCTCTAGTATGGGCTCCTCCTAGAATGTAATCACTCTTCCTTTTAAAACCTTTTGGTGCGAAAGCCCTTCCCCAGCACACATTAATATAATCACGCCCATCCCAAGCAAGAAGGTCAACTAATATTATCACCTGGGCGACGGGCTTCCACATGGGCAGCACCATCTTTAACAAAGTGTAAGGCCAGGAGCCGTCATCGTGACCATTCACATGCAGGTTCCCATTGGATTCAGACAGTCGGTAAAGAAACAACGGAGCCACAAACTGGTGGGCCATAGCCTTTAATCCTACCTTGCACCCGGCAGGCAAGTAAAAATACACACTGGGCTCCAAAACCCAGTCACACTCAGTGCTCACAAAGCCACTGACTTATCCGAGTTTCCTAGAATCAAAGGTTTCTAGCTCACCAGACTTATTCTCCTCAGTTCCCCATCTCCTTCCTTATCCCAGATACAAACTCTACATAAACTGGCATCTCACTCAGCACTCCGCCATCTTAGCTGCTTCTCCTGGCCTCCTCCACATGGCCTCCTTCTGCTGCTGGCTCTACTCTCTCATGCTAATCATCCCAGGAACCAAGAGAGCCAAGTCCCGTTCTGCCCCCATTTTATAGTGTAGCTTCACAACCTTTAATCCAATATACAAAATAGGGTAGTCTCTAATACAAAGTCACTTCTGAGGCATGATTGGATTGTACCACCCTACAGCAAAAAGGGTAGGAAAGGCTCAATCCCAAAACCAAGCCCCAGGCTACAAGGATTCTGCCTGCCTTTAGCCCACCCCAACACACATTAATATCACCTGGGCAACGGCCTCCTCGTGTTATCTTTAACAAAGTGAGCATAATACATTTTATCTGCCCAACAATCCACCCCTATGCTCACTTTACTACCTACAATCTATACCACCGGCATCCCTGTGCAAGGAAATTAGAACATTACACAAATTACAACAGCAAAAATAATACAGTTTCAACAATTACAAAGGTACACTTCACCAGTCTCTGAGCACTTTGCCAAAAGCGCAAAATGTCCTGGGCCTTCTTTCTAGCCATGGGAAAAACTTCCCGGGGCAGGGGAGTGCTTCCAGCAAAACCACCCCCCACCCCCATCAGGGTATTTCACATTGTCCAAAATCCGTAATCCGTAAGTCCATCCAACAAAGGAGTCAATGCCCACTCCTGTCGTAATCCAGGAAATCAGTCTACGTACATAGGGCGTCAGCCACCCCCCTCATTCCTGCCATCCTGGCAGGTCTTACACTGTCCCAAAGAGGGGCACATGGCAATGGCAGTCAGCATTTCCATCTCTGCTCCAGATAGCATGTCCAGCCCTATGTCCCAAAATCGCAGACCTACCGGGGCCACAGTAGGTGCTCCTTCCAGCTGGGCTCTCATCTTATGGAGACTGCGGATTGCAACTCCAGCCCGATTCTCCTCATCCTCCAAAGTGGGACTGAAAACACCAGCTCCGGCTGCTGGGCTCGAGCCTCCGTCCACTGCCACCTTCTGCTCCACAGACCTTGCAGCTCCGGACTTGGCTTCAGCCTTAGCCTCGGACCCGGCCCCGGCTTCAGCCTCAGCCTCAGCCCCAGCCCCGGCCTCCTGCTGCTGTTGGCTCTCCACAACACCCAGGGCAAGCTGCAACTCATGAACCTGTGATTCCTCCTCCAGCAGCTGCTCCATTTCCAGGCGAATCTCGCAAACCTGGTCGGCCTTCTCCTCCAGCACTTCCTCCAGCTCCAGGGTCAGCATCTGTCTCTCCTGCATTTGCTGCAGCTCCTTCCACTGCTCGGTTTGCAGGTCCCGGGCGGCGTCTTCCACAGAGCTCTCAGTTTCCTCACGCATGGCTGTAAAAGTCAGCCAGCCTACAATCCCCAAAAGGACAGCCATGGGGAACCCTAACACTAGCCAGTCCTCTACTCCACTGCTCAAAGGCTCCTTGCCGATCTGTATTGAATCCTGCCGACTACGCCAAATGTAAGGCCAGGAGCCGTCATCGTGACCATTCACATGCAGGTTCCCATTGGATTCAGACAGTCGGTAAAGAAACAACGGAGCCACAAACTGGTGGGCCATAGCCTTTAATCCTACCTTGCACCCGGCAGGCAAGTAAAAATACACACTGGGCTCCAAAACCCAGTCACACTCAGTGCTCACAAAGCCACTGACTTATCCGAGTTTCCTAGAATCAAAGGTTTCTAGCTCACCAGACTTATTCTCCTCAGTTCCCCATCTCCTTCCTTATCCCAGATACAAACTCTACATAAACTGGCATCTCACTCAGCACTCCGCCATCTTAGCTGCTTCTCCTGGCCTCCTCCACATGGCCTCCTTCCGCTGCTGGCTCTACTCTCTCATGCTAATCATCCCAGGAACCAAGAGAGCCAAGTCCCGTTCTGCCCCCATTTTATAGTGTAGCTTCACAACCTTTAATCCAATATACAAAATAGGGTAGTCTCTAATACAAAGTCACTTCTGAGGCATGATTGGATTGTACCACCCTACAGCAAAAAGGGTAGGAAAGGCTCAATCCTAAAACCAAGCCCCAGGCTACAAGGATTCTGCCTGCCTTTAGCCCACCCCAACACACATTAATATCACCTGGGTGATGGCCTCCTCGTGTTATCTTTAACAAAGTGAGCATAATACATTTTATCTGCCCAACACAAGGTGAGCATAATATATTTTATCTGCCCAACAAAAGAAAAATGAAAATTTTAAATTATTCTCATTTTGACATTTCATTGTTATTTTTTAAGCAAGAGAGAGAGAAAGGGATAAACAGTCAGGAAGGGAGAGAGATGAGAAGCATCAACTCATAGTTGTGGCACTGTAGTTGTACATTGATTGCTTTCTCTTATATGCCTTGACTGGAGCTGGGGGGCTCCAGTTAAGCTAGTGACCTTGGGCGCAAGGACTCAAGCCAGCAACCATGGGGTTATGTCTATGATCTCATGCTCAAGACAGCAACCCCGTGCTCAAGCTGACAAGCCCACGCTCAAGCCAGTTGACCCTGCACTCAAGCCAGGGACCTCAGGGTTTTGAGCCTAGGTCCTCAGTATCCCAGGATGATGCTCTATCTACTGGGCCACAGCCTGGTCATTGACATTTCGTTTTTAAATTTTACTTTATTTATTGAGTTTTGGAGAGAGGGGAGACAGAGAATGAGAAAGAGGAGGGAGAAGTGGGAAGCATCTGCTTGTAGTAGTTGCTTCCTATATGTGCCTTGACCAGACAAGCCCAAGAATTTGAACCAGCAACTTCAGTCTTCCAGGTTCATGCTTTATCCACTGTGCCATCATGAGTCAGGGGACATCTCATTCTTTACCATTCATCTTCATATTGTTTGATGCCAATCTTGGATGCAGCATTTAACTTGTAGGTAGAATAATCAAGGTTACGCAATTCCTACTGTGTCCGTACGTGCATGTGCATTTCATTCTCTTCCACACTGCGCATGAAACTATTGCAACTATTTTCACTTCACTTCTTTTTTTTTTTTTTTTTTTTTACAGAGATAGAGTCAGAGAGAGGGATAGACAGGGACAGACAGACAGGAACGGAGAGAGATGAGAAGCATCAATCATTAGTTTTTTGTTGCGACACCTTAGTTGTTCATTGATTGCTTTCTCATATGTGCCTTGACCGCGAGCCTTCAGCAGACCGAGTAACCCCTTGCTCGAGCCAGCGACCTTGGGTCCAAGCTGGTGAGCTTTGCTCAAACCAGATGAGCCCGTGCTCAAACTGGCGACCTTGGGATCTCGAACCTGGGTCCTCCGCATCCCAGTCCAACACTCTATCCATTGTGCCACCACCTGGTCAGGTTTCACTTCACTTCTCCCAACTCCCTCTACCTTTGGCCTATGATATTTAAAGACTAAAAGGAAAAGAAACTCCGAGTTACCCCATCTTTCCTTTTCCTTCTCTGTCATTCTTTTGGCTAATATGGGGAAATAACAAGTTAGTAAGGATATGGTAGGGTTCTTCAGTCCTTCGTGCTTCTTAGAAAGCCGTTGCCTTTCTGCACTTGGAGCAAGGTCTGGTTTGAACAGAAAGCGAGGCCTCTTGGATTCAGTGGTTCTTTGATATGACGGCTTGCTTACCTTGTGCCTCTGTGGTCTCGCTGGACTCCTGCTTGTCAGGGGCCGACGAGAATCCATGCCTGTGGGGCATCGCCAACTCTGTGCGCAAACATGGCGGCATGGAACAGGGGCACACATGTTCTGAATATCCCTTTGTTCCCGTGCCTGCTCATTGCCCTGTTGGACTTCACTTACAAAACACACATTTGAAGATGAAATTATTAAGAATTTCCAAGGTAGGCCCTGGCTGGTTGGCTCAGTAGTAGAGCGTTGGCCCAGCATGTGGATGCCCTGAGTTCGATTCCCAGTCAGGGCACACAGAAGAAACACCTACCTGCTCCTCCACCCCTCCCCCTCTCTCCTCGCACTCTTTCTCTCTCTTTCTGTCTTCTCCTCCTGCAGCCATGGCTGGATTGGAGCCAGTTGGCCCCAGGCACTGAGGATGGCTCCATGGCCTCTGCTTCAGGCACTAAGAGCTCAGTTGCAAGCATGACCCCAGATGGGCAGAGCATCTCCCCCTAGTGGGTTTGCCAGGTGGATCCCAGTTGGGGCGCATGCAGGAGTCTGTCTCTCTGCCTCTCCTCCTCTCGCTGAATAATAATAATAAAAATTTCCAAAATAGCAACAGCAGAGCATTTAACCATGCTCTTCTGAGCATAAGGCCCTGGTGGCTCAAGAAGCCAACCCTGCGATGAGGAGCATAATTTGCTCATTCGTCTGTTTGCACATCCACCCATAGGACTGCATTTTTCTGCCAGAATTCTAGGGGCCCAGTCCAGGCCTGCCTGGAGCCCCCACCTGAGGCCGGTCACAACCATTGCCCACAACAATTGGGCCCAAGCTGCAGTCTCCAGAGCCCATCGACTATCCCCTTGACCTGAAACTCTTCCCACCCAGAAACCAAGAACCTGCCTCCCACTCCTGCTCATGATCTGGGCGACCTTGGGTGGGTGCCTCCCCTCTCCGAGTCTCAGACAGAGGCGATGCCGTGGGCTCCCTGACTCGCTCCGAGAGCTCATCATCAGCCAGGCCAGGCCAGGGGAGCAGTCGCTCCCTCTCATCCACCTCTTTGCCATACTTGGTGACATTTTAGGGAACTGTCAGTCTTCACAGCCACACCTATTTCACTGTTCCTGCGCCTGGGGCAGCCCAGCCCCCTTCCTTCCCAGGTGGGGGGTGTTCCTCCTACAGTGCGTTGATTTCCTTCCCATTTGGAGTTTCCATGGGAAGAACCGTGTTTTCAGTGTTGGCGCTGTGTTTGTATTTAGGTCAGGCCTATTTTAATTCCACTGAGACTGGTACTGGGCTGAGACTGCCTTCCGGGTGCTGACACAGAGAAGTACTGGGTTGGTTCAGCCCAGCTGGGCTACTGAGAATTTGGGGAGATGGCAGAAGCAGGAAGGAGAGAAGCAGGAAGGGGTAGGTGGTTTCAGCCCCAAACTCTGGCCCATCTAAGGTCCCTTCCCGCTATCCCTTCCTGGTGGAGACCTCTGACACACACTTAGCTGGAGAGGAGGGGACATGGTTTATGCTCCATCAATGTGCTGTATTGGTTTGGCAAGTGATGCCCTCTACTGCCTCAGTTTCCTCACCTGTGTCATGAAGGATTGCTTTGATGATGCTAGCCATCATGTCCTTAGGTCCTTTGTAATTAAAAGCACAGGCTGGTGTCCTGGTGCTGCCACTTGCTAACTGTGTGACCCTGTCAAGTTAAAAAACCTCTCTGTGCCCAAATGTCCTCAGCTGTAAAATGGGGATAAAAATAGCACCAATCTCAAGAGGCGATTGGGAGGTGATAGAAGGCATGTGGAAGTGGTCACGTGGCCCCTGCTTGGCAGGAGGTAATTTGTGGTGGTGATGTTATATTTATTACTGGTTACCGGCACAAGGTGGGCCTCCCCTCCCAGCTGCTCCTCAGCCCGACTGAGCCCTGGAGGCTGCGTGCTCATTGACATTCTGACCACCAGCATCTGCACCCAGCCTGAGTAAACCTACCCGCGTCAATCGCCAGATCTGGTAATTAATACCACTGACGGTTTTTATTGGAATGAAGCAGGACCTGCACATGACTTGCTTTTTAATTAATAACCAGTCTCCGTCCTCACTCTCCTCCCCTCCTCTCCCCTCCCCCTGTTGTCCTTGAGGACAGGCTGGAGTGGGGGCCCAGAGTCGCCCAGGCCTATTCAACTACTTCTGGAGAGAGGGTGCATGGCTGGGCACAGGGAGGTGGCTCATGGTCATTCCCTCATATACACCCCAGACCTTTCCTGTGCAGATTGGAAGAGCCAGCTCTGGGTGGGGCCGGGACTAGGGGATGTCCAGACGTGTTCCCTGACCTTGGGGAGCAAGTAGCCCAGGGTGGCCAGACCCATAGACACACCGATACCAAGAGCAGGTGCTATAGGAGAGGTCTGTGGAAGAGCAGAGCCAGAAACAACCCTCATGGCCTGGAGGCACTGGGGAGGTGCCTCTGAGCTGGTGCTTGAAAGAGGACCGGAGCCCTCCTGGTGGAAAGAGGAGATGCTGCTGTCCAGCCGGCAGGAACGACCTGTGCAAAGGCTCAGAGTCGGGCGAGGCCAGGCTGATCAGAATGGGTGTTCCCTCAGCTAGAGAAATGGAGAGCTCTGGGGGTGGGGAGGCCAGGCAGGATTGCCCTGAACATGCACTAAGGGCCTTGCCTTATCCCGAGAGTGATGGGCAGCCGCAGCAGGTTATTTTACGGAGGAGCTATGTGGTCAGATCTGATTTTTAGAATCGCTGTGCGGGTGTCCAGCGTATGAAAGGGAGAGCAGGACTGCAGCGGAGGTCTCTGGCTGTTAGAGCCGGGGTGCGGGATCAGGCTCTGGGGCCTGCTCACCCCACCAGGGAGGGGCCCGGGAGCCTAGACCCTCTTAGGGCTTAGGGTCCGGCAGCCTCCCTCCACTCTAAACTTACCTCCTTCCTCCTGCTATTTTTAATGCAGCACCTGATTGAGATTCAAATGAGCATCTCCAATCTGGGCTCCTTTGCATAATTTCCCTCAATTAACATTAACATTTCCAAGATGCCAAAAAAGACAGCACCCCCCCCAAGTGGGGATCCCCTTACCCTGGAGGGACCTGGCTTCTTGGGAGAGGAGCACACTCCCGTTATCCTGAAAGCTGAGTCCCAGACAAAGACTTGTTGAGCTTGACTGTATGCTCTTGGGTGGTCCGTGGCCTCTCTGGCTTACTTCCCCATTTTTTAAATGAGGGGGCTGACTGTGTGATTTCTAAAGAGCTCTGCCCACTCATGACTCAGAAACCACACATGGTCTCCTTTCCTCCCAGCAAACTTATGAGGATGATTGAACCCATTTAACAGATGAAAAAACTGAGACCCAGAGAAAGGGAGGGATTTTCCCAAAAATCACTCAGAATTTTGGGGGGTGGAATTAGACCCAGTCCACCCATCTCACTGAGTAGGGTCTCTTGAGCTCTACAGGCTCCCCGGTTATTTGGGGAGATGTCACGGAGACAAGGGCCACTCAGAGACCACATGGAGTGCACCAAGGGACGTAAGAGAGACCGCCTCACAATCCCCGATACAGGTTTTGGGAGAACAGCCCCGACCCCCAGTCCTTACGGGTACTTATTGATACACACAAATAGAAGCAGGGATGAGAATGAGGAAGTCAGGAAGCAGAGAAGAGAATGAGGAAGTCAGGAAGGGGAACTTCTTTAGAGCAGACAAAAGGGCAAGGGAGGAAGCTTAAATGTCCCCACCTATTGATTAATCAGAATTGATAATTCTATCCCTGTTGTGCTGTGTTCAGCTCAATACTGCGTGTGTTCAGTACTTTCGGTCAGTGACGCCACTGTGGCTTTTGCCTCAGGGCACTGACCTGTGTCCCTGTTCTATGTTCCTATTCAGGGCCTCTGCATCTCCCCCTTTCTTGTTTGAGCTAATAAGGGTACAAATCTTCAATAGGTCCAGGAGGGCATTTTTCTACAGGTGGCGGCAATCGCAGTGGAAGGTGAAGGGCAAGCATAGAGAGAAACAGGTTTTCAGCGGCCACAGGCGTGCCTGCATTTTGTAAAACTTCTTCAGCATGCCTGGTTAGACACGTCAAAGCGCCCCAGGTGATGTCAGGCGCTCCCTGAGTGCGTGGGAGTGAGTTAGGTCTCCTCCTCTCTTCCGGGTTCATTCCCGGAGGTGGATTCACTATCAGCTTCTGGATCTCTGGAACCGGGTTACTTCCTAGGGGCCGATGCCAACTCACGATAAGGCTTCACGTTCCTCACTGGCATGCTAAGAGGACCTGTTGATGACAAAACTGCAACAAACCCTCGCCCCCAGGTTAGCAATTTGACTGGACTCTGACACTCAGGGCCAGCTAATACATCCTAGTACAGCGGTTCTCAACCTGTGGGTCGCGACCCCGCCGGGGGTCGAACGACCAAAACACAGGGGTCGCCTAAAGCCATTGGGAATTCCCTGTGTTTTGGTCGTTTGACCCCCGCCGGGGTCGCGACCCACAGGTTGAGAACCGCTGTCCTAGTACAACGTGAGAGGCTTAGGCCATTGCTCGGCTGTGTAAAATGCCTCTCGGCTGCAGGAAGTCCAAATGAGGAAATGTTAAAAAAAACTAAGACTAGCCTGACCTGTGGTGGTGCAGTGGATTGACATGGAAATGCTGAGGTCGCCGGTTCGAAACCCTGGGCTTGCCTGGTCAGGGCACATATGGGAGTTGATGCTTCCAGCTCCTCCCCCCCTTCTCTCTCTGTCTCTCCTCTCTAAAATGAATAAAAAAAAAAAAAATTAAGACTAAAAAAGAGCCTTAGAGACAATTGATCTTGGGTGAGTCTCTCCTCCTGACTCCTTTGTTTGTGCAGATGGTGCTTAAGAAGGCATTGTTGGCTCCTTTCTGCAAATTTGGGTGAATTCCTCAAGCTCCTGAGGCCCCCAAGAATGTCCCCAGGTTCCTTTTTATTTTCCTTTCAAATGTACCTCCATACCTTATACCTTTTATCATTAAAACCATACAATTTCTTTCCAATTAATCAGAATTCTCAATTTCCACTAACCTTAACTTTTAGTGAGGACTAAGTAATTAGCAATTTTAGATTGATACTTTTATGAACATATTTCATGACCTTTAGAAACAGGTTCTTTCATTGGCAAACAAACTTATATTTTCAAAAGATAGCAGAAACATTTTGTTAAGAACATTCAAGAACATCAGAAGGATTCAGGATCCAGTCTAGTTTCTGATATTCATAACTGTGTGTTAATGGATTTTACTGAAATATATAATTTTTCTCCCTAAGATTACCCTTAGTTTTTTTTTAAAGAGCCAAATTAAGATCGTCCTAGTTACAGTAGTAAGTCCAGTTTTAACTTGGCCTGGTAATTTGTATAAACACCACAAGAATAGCAATTGATCATATTGGCTTTTTACAATCTGCTTTGCTGAAACTTTATAAGGAATTTTCAGATTGAGTTTTAATTAGCCCCTCAGGGTACGCACAAAAGCCAAGCTACACAGTTGCCATTAGGCTCTGCCTGCACTCTTTCTGAAAATGTCCTTCTTTGCCACAGTTACAACAAGTTTGTGGCCGCAATGCAGCAGCAGCAAGTACTTGGACTTGATGTAATTTGGTACCTACATTTTGACATGCTCTAATCATGTCTGCTATATTAGGGTGCTGCCCCTTAAAAGGAGCCAAGACCTTTGAGCAATCAGCATTTGCATTCTCATAAGCCAATTGCACCTTTGCTGCTTGTTATACCTGTCGTGAGATGGCAGTTTGCAGGCAATTAATAAAATCAATATAGGGTTCATTAGGTCACTGATGGATGCTTACAAAAAGGGCCTGTAGGGGGCCTTGGTACCTGGAATCTGAACCCATGTCTTAAAAGCCGCTGTAAAACCTGAGAAAAGGCGATGCAGTTCATGTGGGCCTGAGCCTGGGAAATGTCATAAGCCCTGGCTGCTGTGAGCATATCAACACCAACTGGAACTCCCACATAAAGATTCTCTACAGCTTGTGTCTGAGCTGCATCCTGGCATTCTTTTTTTTTTTTTTTTTTTTGTATTTTTCCGAAGCTGGAAACGGGGAGAGACAGTCAGACTCCCGCATGTGCCCGACTGGGATCCACCCGGCACGCCCACCAGGGGCGATGCTCTGCCCCTCTGGGGCGTTGCTCTGCCGCGACCAGAGCCACTCTAGCGCCTGGGGCAGAGGCCAAGGAGCCATCCCCAGCGCCTGGGCCATCTTTGCTCCAATGGAGCCTTGGCTGCGGGAGGGGAAGTGAGAGACAGAGAGGAAGGGGGTGGGGTGGAGAAGCAAATGGGCGCTTCTCCTATGTGCCCTGGCTGGGAATCGAACCCGGGTCCCCCACACGCCAGGCCGACCGGCCAGGGCCATCCTGGCATTCTTGTAGCTAGACCCTGTGTGGAGCAGTGGTGGCTACTGCTTGCACTAACTCCTTCTAGTCCCATGGGGTCATCTCATATCCTGCCCCGAGAGCCTCTACGATTCCCTTGGCAAATGTACTCTGTAATCCATTCTCAGAGCCAGCGCCCCTTTCTCTCCCAGTCTTCACTGTCTAGGCTCCCTTCCTTAGGATACCAAGAACACTGCTGACACACTACAATAAGCAACTCTGTGAGTTGCCTATCGGTTACCTCACATCGTGCATTGCAGGGGAGCCCCTGGAGTTGGAGTTTAGGGTTCCACTGCTGTGGGGTAAGGGAATTCCACGTGCTAGATGGCAAATGAAAGAAAAGGGAGTGGGGAAGGGAGGGAATCCTCTGGTCTGATCCTTATTTGACCTCGCTGCAGATGTTTAGATGCTATTCCTCCATCATCTGTGTCCCATTTACCGGATGGGTTGAACGTTGTTGGGCAGATAAAATGTATTATGCTCACTTTGTTAAAAATGGCGCTGCCCACGTGAGGCCGTGGCCCAGGTGATATTAATGTGTGTTGAGAATCCTTGTAGCCTGGGGCTTGGTTTTGGGATTAAGCCTTTCCCACTCTTTTTGATGTGGGGTGGTACAATCCAATCATGCCTCAGAGAAGTGACTTTGTATTAGAGACTTCCCTATTTTGTATATTGGATTAGAGGTTGTGAAGCTACAATATAAAATGGGGGCAGAACGAGAGTTTGCTCTCTTGGTTCCTGGGATGATTAGCATGAGAGAGCAGAGAGCAGAAAGAGGCCATGTGGCCAGGAGAAGCAGCCAAGATGGCGGAGTGCTGAGTGAGATGCCAGTTTGTGCAGAGTTTGTAATATCTGGGATAAGGAAGGAGATGGGGAACTGAGGAGAATAAGGCTGGTGAGCTAGAAACCTTTGATTCTAGGAAACTCGGATAAATCAGTGGCTTTGGGAGCCCTGAATGTGAGTGGGTTTTGGAGCCCAGTGTGTGTTTTACTTGCCCGTCGGGTGCAAGCTAGGATTAAAGACTATAGCCCACCAGTTTTTGGCTCTGTTGGGCAGATAAAATGTATTATTGCTCACTTTGTTAAAGAGGCCATCGCCCAGGTGATATTACTGTGTGTTGAGAATTCTTGTACCCTGGGGCTTGGTTTTGGGATTAAGCCTTTCCCACCCTTTTTGATGTGGGGTGGTACAATCCAATCATGCCTCAGAGAAGTGACTTTGTATTAGAGACTTCCCTATTTTGTATATTGGATTAGAGGTTGTGAAGCTACAATATAAAATGGGGACAGAGCGGGAGCTTATGCTCTTGGTTCCTGAGATTATCATTAGAGGAGAAAGCAAAGTAGAAGAGCAGAGGAAGGCCACGTGGAGGAGGCTAGGAGATGGCAGAGTATTGAGTGAGAGGCCAGTTTGTGCAGTTTGACGCTGGAGAAGGAAGGAGATGGGGAACAGAGGTGAATAAGTCTGGTGAGCTAGAAACCTTTGATTCTAGGAAACTCGGATAAATCAGTAGCTTTGTGAGCACTGAATGTGAGTGGGTTTCGGAGCCCAGTGTGTATTTTTTTTTTACTTGCCCGCCGGGTACAAGCTAGGATTAAAGGCTATGGCCCACCAGTTTTTGGCTCCGTTGTTTCTTTACCGACTGTCTGAATCCAATGCGAACCTGCACGGGCCGGGCTGCTGTGATGGTGGCCCTGGCCCTGGCTTCTGGCTTTACAGGCTCCGTTGTTTCTTTACCGACTGTCCGAATCCAATGCGAACCTGCATAGGCCAGAAGGCTGCTGTGATAGTGGCCCTGGCCGTGGCTCCTGGCTTTACAGACGTCCTTTCCCTTTTTCAGGCTTTGGGAGGTCATCTTGTTTCTGTTTGTCACGCAGGACAGCACTTGTTGCAGAGACAGCGACTACTTGGAGACCCCATGAAGTCCACCGAGGGACCTAGGGGAACCATCTCACAATCCCCTATGCAGGTTTCATGAGACAGTCCTGACCTAGGACTCTCTAATGGTATTTATTGATACACACAAATAGGAGCAGAGAAGAGAATGAGGAAGTCAGGAAGGGGAACTTAGGGCAGACAAAAGGGCGAGGGAGGTAGCTCAAATGTCCCCACCTATTGATTGACCCGAGTTGATAATTCTATCCCTGTTGTGCTGTGTTCGGCAGGGTACTGTGTACAGTACTTTCTGTCAGTGACGCCACTGTGGCTTTTGCCTCAGGGCACTGACCTGTGTCCCTGTTCTGTGCTCTGATTCAGGGCCTCTACAGGGAGACAAGGCCCCCCCATGGGAAAACGATGGAAGGAAAAGTGAAGCAAGCAGTGGTCACAATTCCTAAGGGGGGATATCCTTTCCTTTTTGTTCCCCAGGTCTCAGCCCCAACTTGCCTCTTCCAAGAAGTCTTCTCAGATCTCTCAATTCTTTGAGCTACTTTGTCCCTTGCTGTCCACGTTGCCCACCATCACCTGATCACCACAGGTAGTCCTCTTCTCCCAGGATGCTCTGCTCTCCTCATTGAACCACAGCTTCCTGAGGGCAGGGAAGGAGTCCTCTTTGTTTCTAGCCTTCCTGCCTTCTAGTCCCATGTGTGGCTTAGCAACCAGGGCTGGCTGTCCCTGCTTGCCTGCATTTCCAACAGATGGCAGGACATTCACATGCTCTGGACATGTGAGTGAGTACCAGGTCCCTGGATGCTGGCACAGGTCACCCCTTCCTTTGTGGGACGGGACACACCCTGAGGGTAGGGTCCACGTTGTCTTCTTTTGGCAGACAAGCCTTACCCCGTAGGGCTGAGTTTACTGTGGATGCTCAGTAAAGTATCTGGGGACTTAGGTCACTTTGCTTTTCAGGTCCATGTCTCTTCATCTGGAAAATAAGAATTCACAGGATTTTTTTTTTTTTTTTTTACAGAGACAGAGAGAGGGTCAGAGTGAGGGATAAACAGGGACAGACAGACAGGAACAGTGAGATGAGAAGCATCAATCATTAGATTTTTGTTGCGCATTACGACACCTTAGTTGTTCATTGATTGCTTTCTCATATGTGCCTTGACCATAGGCCTTCAGCAGACCGAGTAACCCCTTGCTTGAGCCAGCGACCTTGGGTCCAAGCTGGTGAATTTTTGCTCAAACCAGATGAGCCCACGCTCAAGCTGGCAACCTCGGGGTCTCGAACCTGGGTCTTCCGCATCCCAGTCTGATGCTCTATCCACTGTGCCACCACCTGGCCAGGCAAGAATTCACAGGATTTTATGGAGGATCCACTATGTGCAGAGCATGGTGATAGACCCAGGACCCACAGAGGAAGCAGAGCTAACCATCCCTGTCTTCTTGAAACCTAAGTGTAGTTGGGAGACAGGCATATCTAGGAATAAACAGCAGGTAATTAGAGCAATGCTCTGAGGAGGCAGGTAACAGGCTGAGGGGACCTGGGAGAGAGGGTTGGGAGGAGAGACACTAGTTTCTGAGCTGGACCTAAATGATGGGAGGAGGGTGAGGCCACACCAGGAGGAGGGAGAAGCCTGAGCACAGCCCAGGACAGAAGAGACAGTTGTTCAGCTTGATCCAAATGTGGGAGAAAAGGCAGGAAAGGGAAGTGGCAGACCTATTGGGAAGGACCCTGAAATTGGTGGGGGGAAGCTCACTTGTAATGTTAAAGGGAACATGGCACAGTTTGTGGCACTCTTACCCATGTGGCTGAGGCGGTAGCTGCCCTGCCCATATGCCCGTGGCCAACCTGCAGTCACCTGCTGACAGTTTCCTGTGACTCTGCCTGTGGCAATGACTGGCCCCAGGCGAGTGCCTAAAAGCCTTGGAGGACCCTCAACTGTTGAGGGGCAGGAGCTGGTGACCTAACACCCCAGGTAGCCCCATTTGGGGGCCAACATTGAGGCATGTTGTCTCACCTTCCAGAGGGTCCCTAAAAAGACAACCACCCAAAGGCCACCTGCTCACTAACATTCTTCACAGACTTTCCTCCCTGTCCTGCCCCCCACATGCATCCTGGTGTCACCTCCCCATCACTTGCACCCAAGTCTTTGGAGAATCCGAGTGAAGACAGCTGGAATTTCCTCCTCTCTGGGACTGACTGGCAGAAAGGCATTGCAGACAGGTGGGAGCTCCTCCCAGAGGGCGGAGCTGCGGGAGCCAAGGGGGCAGGGTGTCTGCTGCTGTAAAGGAGATACCCCAGATGTAAGGGTCTGTGGGAAATGGTGGCATCTTTACCCTTTCATTTATTCAGTGGTCTGGAGTGCGCCTTGTTTCAGAGAGGATTTAAAAACATTTTTTTTTCTTCTTAAATAATTTTATTTTTTTAATGGGGCGACATCAATAAATCAGGATACATATATTCAAAGATAACAAGTCCAGGTTATCTTGTCATTCACTTATGTTGCATACCCATCACCCAAAGTCAGATTGTCCTCTGTCACCTTCTATCTAGTTTTCTTTGTGCCCCTCCCCCTCCCCCTCTCCCTATCCCTCTCCCTCCTCCCCCTGTAACCACCACACTCTTATCAATGTCTCTTAATGCAGTTCCTGTTTTTTTCTGATTTACTTATTTCACTTCGTATAATGTTATCAAGATCCCACCATTTTGCTGTAAATGATCCAATGTCATCATTTCTTATGGCTGAGTAGTATTCCATAGTGTATATGTGCCACATCTTCTTTATCCAGTCATCTATTGATGGGCTTTTTGGTTGTTTCCATGTCCTGGCCACTGTGAACAATGCTGCAATGAACATGGGGCTGCATGTGTCTTTACGTATCAATGTTTCTGAGTTTTGGGGGTATATACCCAGTAGAGGGATTGCTGGGTCATAAGGTAGTTCTATTTTCAGAAAAACATATTTTTTTAATTGATTTTCTTTTTTTTTTAACTTGAGTTTTTATTTATTTATTTTTAATTTATTCATTTTAGAAAGGAGAGAAAGACAGAGAGAAGGGGGGGAGGGGCAGGAAGCATCAACTCCCATGTGTGCCTTGACCAGGCAAGCCCAGGGTTTCGAACCAGCAACCTCAGCATTTCCAGGTCGACGCTTTATCCACTGCGCCAGCACAGGTCAGTCCCTTAAAAACATTTTTAATCATATATATTTGCTGCTCATGTTGGTTGGGGTCATCCTGTGCCTTATACAGTGACGGTGTCCCATTGTAGGGACTTGGTTTTTAAGGTCACAACTTCAGCCTCCCATTGTACACACTGAGGCTCAGTGTTAACATTGCTGGTTGTCTGGTACCCTTGTCTAGACCAAAGCCATCCTCTCTGGTATCTTTAGGGCACATGAGGGTAAGTTTCATGTACTGGGTGTTTATCTTTTTTTTTTTGGTGTTTATCTTTTTTTTTTTTTAACTTTTTTTTTTTCTTTTCTGTATTTTTCTGAAGCTGGAAATGGGGAGACAGACAGACTCCCGCATGCGCCCGGCCGGGATCCACCTGGCATGCCCACCAGGGGCGACGCTCTGCCCCTCAGGGCAACACCCCGGAGGGGCAGAGCATCGCCCCCTGGTGGGCAGAGCGTTGCCCCATGGTGGGCGTGCCGGGTGGATCCTGGTCGGGCGCATGCGAGAGTCTGTCTGACTGTCTCTCCCTGTTTCCAGCTTCAGAAAAATGAAAAAAAAAAAAAAAAAAAAAATATTGATGAAATAATGTGACAAAATGAATGTAATTTAAGTTAGAACATCAAAGCCTAACGTCTGAGATTAAAAGATTAAACATATAAAAGTTAAAGATGTAAGAGTTTAAGAAGATGCAGACGACCACCCACGAGATGAAGAGAGACTTTCAAGAGGACAGGACTGTATAAAAATCCGATACTAGGAGTGAAGACAGTCATGTTTATCATCTAAACAAGAAGTAAACTTTACAGACAATTAAGAGAAAACCTATTTTAAAGGAAACGACAGCAAAAAGCATGATGATTACAGATGCAGATGGTTCAATTTAGATTGCAAAAAAATAATGAGGACAATTAAGGGGCTTGTAAAAGGCTACAAGAGAAGGAACCTTTTTTAAAATGAAGGGCAAATCTGGGAATGTCTGGAACTCAGGGAAGAAGAGGGCAAGATTGGAGATTTAGGGGTGTGTGTGTGTGTGTGTGTGTGTGTGTGTGTGTGTGTCGGGGACTAGAGTCATCTGACAACTGTTTATTGATCATCTACTATGTGCCAGGCACCAAGCTATTGAATAAAAGCTAGGGGTATGGGTGAGCCAAGCATGGTGCCTGCCCCTGAAGAGAGAATGTCTCTTCATGCTGTGATGCATGCCACGAGGGGTGAAAGAGTACAGTGGGGAGGAAAACAGTGTGTGTGTGGTGTGTGTGTGTGTGTGGTGTGGTGTGTGTATGGTGTATGTGTGGGGTGTGTATGGTGTGTGTGTGTGGTGTGTGTGTGGGGTGTGTATGGTGTGTGTGGTGTGCGTGGGTGTGCGTGGGGTGTGTGTGGGGTGTGTGTGGTGTGTGCGTGGGGTGTGCGTGGGGTGTATGTGTGGGGTGTATGTGTGGAGTGTGTGTGGTGTGTGTGTGGGGTGTGTGCGTGGGGTGTGCGTGGGGTGTGTGTGGTGTGTGTGTGGTGTGTGTGTGGGTGTGTGTGTGTGGGGTGTGTGTGTGGTGTGTGTGTGTGGGGGAGTGTGTGGTGTGTGTGTGTGTTCACTTAGGCTTCTCTGAGAGGGTGGGGTTTGAGCAGGTTTAAACAGGA
Source organism: Saccopteryx bilineata (assembly GCF_036850765.1). NCBI lineage: Eukaryota > Metazoa > Chordata > Mammalia > Chiroptera > Emballonuridae > Saccopteryx > Saccopteryx bilineata. Next base: position 267,099,528 of record NC_089493.1, on the reverse strand, counting down.
TCTGAGGACTGAGCCAACAGCAAGGGGATGGGAGTACCACAGGGAGGTCCAGGCAGGCGGAGGAACGGGGGGGGATGAAGGACATAGTGAAGTCTAGGGATGCGCAGAAAGCTTTGCCCAAAGTTCCAGAGAAGATTCTAAAACCAAGTCTTTTAGTTACTTGCCCTATCCCATGTCGCCTCCTGCATTTACACTGGACCCCAAACTTCAGTCTTATGACATTTTCAGCCACTATTGGGAAGTAGGTGCGAGTCCAAGATGAGCACTCAGGGTTGGGGCTGGCAAGGGGGAGGTGAAGATAAGTTTAGGGTAGAGATCAGGCCCCGGAGGCAGCGCCACGGAGGGGAGCAGAGCCTGAAGTCAGGAGGGCACATCAAGACCCGAGGTCCTGCAGGGTGGGGAGGCCACGGTGATGCAGGAGTGAGACTGGGCCAAGTCCCGGTATGTGGGGTCCTAGTGATAGAATGAATCTTCCAGCCCTACTTGGCCTCTATCCCAGATAGATACTCATGTAGAGGGCAGAAGCAAGTCTGGGAAGCCACAAGGACAGAGAGGTCTAGGGTTTCAAGCTGGGATGTCTGGGGCCCCACCTGGTTCTGGCCTGTGAACTCAGCCCCCTGCTATCTGCACCGTGGGCCTGTCCCCACTTCTGCATCCATCAATGGCGGTTTGATATACAGTGGTGAGAAGGCTGAGGGTGACACCTGGTGGTGAGTGGGAAGCATCACAAGCAAAGCTTGACTCATAACATGGAGTTAGGAGTGCCTGCTGCACCCACCAGCTTCAACCTGTTTTCTTTTTTTTTCTTTGTTTTCGAAGCTAGAAACGGGGAGAGACAGTCAGACAGACTCCCGCATGCGCCCGACCGGGATCCACCCGGCACGCCCACCAGGGGCTACGCTCTGCCCACTAGGGGGCGATGCTCTGCCCCTCCGGGGCGTCGCTCTGCCACTACCAGAGCCACTCTAGCGCCTGGGGGAGGTCAAGGAGCCATCCCCAGCGCCCAGGCCATCTTTGCTCCAATGGAGCCTCGGCTGCGGGAGGGGAAGAGAGAGACAGAGAGGAAGGAGAGGGGGAGGAGTGGAGAAGCAGATGGGCACTTCTCCTGTGTGCCGTGGCCGGGAATCGAACCCGGGACCTCTGCACGCCAGGCCGACGCTCTACCACTGAGCCAACCGGCCAGGGTCTCAACCCGTTTTCTGAGGAGGAGAATACCAAGCCCTCCAAACTGACTTAGGCCGACTGATGTCTTCCAGGGCAGGCACAGCAAGGAAGGGAAATGGGACAAGAGAGGTTCCAGTGTCTGAGACAACCACCCTCTATGAGATAGACTCTGTGTTGGGGGAGGGGATGTCGCATTGGATGGCCACGACGACTCCATACAATGTATTCCACGGTCGTGACCACACTGGAGGTGGGAAACGGGCTCAGAGAAGTTTACGGGTTTGGCAAAGGTCGTGAATCAGGTAGGTGGCTGAGATGGAATTCACACCCAGATTGTCTCGTTCTTAAACCTGATCAAGTGCCTTTCACATCCCAAGGGTCGCTCTCCAAGGGCCAGTGTGCATCAGGGCAGAGGTGTCATGAGGACACCGCTCCTCGCTGTCGCCCACAGTGAGTCAGTCCCACACCTGAACACTGCTGCTCCAAGTCCTACCTAATCTGCTCAAGGAGGGGCCTGCCTGGCCCCATTGCAAGAGGAGTGACTCCTGCCCACTCATGACTCCCAACATTTCCCTCTGTGACCTCTCCCCACCTGGGGATCATGTTCCCTACTTTACAGATGAACAAACTGGGACCTTGCCCAGGGCCACAGGGGGGTTAGTGAGTCACAGGTGGAACCTGGGTCTCAGCCACTGCATAGCACTGCCTCTTGATAGTGAACGTCAGGCCCTGTCAGCTGTCTAAGGCCCTGCCAGGCAGTTCACTCCCTCAGGAGTATAAGAGGGGCCCCAGTTGTGGCGGATGAGAAAGAATCAGGTGAGGACGGCTGTGGGGCAGGATTTCTCAGCCTCGGCTCTCCTGATGCTCTGGGCCAATGATTCATTGTTCTGGGCGTCTGTCTGTCCTGTGTATTGCAGGCCACTTAGCAGTGACCCTTGGCTCTATCCACTAGATGCCGGTATCATCGCCCCCACTGTGACCACCCAAAGTGTCTTGAGACATTGTCAAATGTCCCCTAGGGAGAAAACTCAGGTTGGGTTGAGAACCACAGGTTTGGAGAGAGCTGTACTGCACCTTGCAGGGTGGGTTGGGGGGAGCAGGGCTGCTACTCCTGACTGAGGCCTCATGGGGGGGGCTTAAGACCTTTGGAGAGCTTATTATGCTTTCCTCCAAGTTGGGGGACACAGTGGATAGGTGTCCAATATTTCAAGTCATGAATTGAGACTGTGCTCCTAAGCAAAGTGGCCTCGGTACTCTCTTACCTTTGAGTGCCTGCTGAGGGGGTGGGTCTGCCCTTGTCCAGGGATGGGGGCAGAAGCACCTCCCCTTGCACAGGCTTCATGACAAATCGGGGGATGGAAATAGAGTTGCTGCTATGATGATATCCTGTGAGTTCTGCTTGGATCTTTGTCTTTGGCATTCTGCAAATTTAATGAAATGTGCCTAAGTGTGGATTTCTTTTTATTTATAATGGATGTGAGTCTTTGTAGTTCATGTTTATATCTTCTCAGGTGTTTCCTCTTTAAATAATTCTATTCTTCAATTCTATTTTCTTTTGGGACCCAATTAGATACATATAAGCCTTTTTTTTAAAAAAAAATTCTCTTTGTCGTTTACTTATTCGGCAAATATTTATTGAGCACTATGCCAGGCCCAATTCTGGCATTTGGTCTGGGTAAGTTCCCTGTGGATCTTAACCAGTCTTTTCCATTTTCCACCTCGGGGTAATCTTTTCAGATTTATCTCCTAGTTTTCCAATTTCCTGTCAGCTTTGTTTAATCTTTTGTTTTAAATACCTACTGAGTTTTAATTTCAATAATGAAAATTTTCATTTTAGAAATTCTAATTAGATCTTTTCAAATTAGTCTTGTCCTTTTTTTCTTGATAGTATCATGTTCCCTGCTCCTGTTTTTTAATTCAATTATTATTTCTTTAAAACTTAGAGATAAGCATTTCATATTTTGTATTAAAAAATCCAGTACCTGGAGTTGTTTTGCTCCTGGCTTTTGCTCTGTGTATTATTTATTATTATTATTATTTTATTTATTCATTTTAGAGAGGAGAGGGAGAGACAGAGAGAGAGAGAAGGGGGAGGAGCTGGAAGCATCAACTCCCATATGTGCCTTGACCAGGCAAGCCCAGGGTTTCGAACCGGCGACCTCAGCATTTCCAGGTCAACGCTTTATCCACTGTGCCACCACAGGTCAGGCTGTGTATTAAATTCTGGATTGTGAGCCCTGGCTGGATGGCTTGGTTGGTTGGAGTGTCATCCTGAAATGCGAAGGTTTCCGGTTCAATCCCCGGAGTACATACAGGAACAGATCAATATTTCTGTCTCTCTCTATCCCTTCCTCTCTCTAAAATTAACAAATCAATTAAAAAAAGGTTCTTTGGATTGTGAGCTTATGTTCAGTGGGAACACTAAAGATCTGGGATGCCAGCACATTCCCTCCGAGAGGGGTTGCACTGGCTTCTGGCAGGTGCTCCGTACCGGGACCACTTGAAAGTCATTTGCTGGCTTAGTGTTTCCTGAGTCTCCCCACTGGCATACACGCAGACTCCAGTCTCACAGGAGGCCTGGGCCGTTAGGAAGTCTGTGGATTTTTTTTCACACTCAGAGTCTAGGCTGACACTCAAGTTTCCCTGTCACCTCCGCTTGCCAGGGCAAAGCTCTTCTAGCCCACACTTCTAAGGAGGCTGTAGCTTTGTTGTTTTTTACTTTTGGCAGGCATCTTGGTTCCAGTTTTCCACTCTGCAAAGTCTCGTCTTCTGAGAACGCTGTGGCCATAAAGTCCTCAGCCTTCGGGTTTCCGACCCTGGGCAGCTGCGGCTCACACATCAGCCTTCCAGTCTGGCTTCCACATCTTGGTTTTCAGCCATTGAGGATTACCTAACTTTCCTGCAAGCTCAGCATATGCTTAAAAGCATGTGCATAATATTTTATCTGGCACATTATATCAGGAGAAAGTATATTGAGGTGTGTTTCTTTTTTTAAAGGTGAGGTTTAGTCTGCTATATTGCCAGAAACAGAATCTCACCATATCTTCAGGCGCACATCTGTAATTCTTCTGGACGCTATGGTAGATTGTTTTCAGAGGTTTGTTCTTCTGCTCTGAGGCCCCCAAATGCTGTTCCCTTTCTTTGTTCTGCAGCGTTTTTACAGGTCTAATACTGTTGAGGTTTTCTCCGCCTTTTTCCTGACTCTGATCTGGAAATAGCTCAGTCAGTGCCGAGTGAGGGCTCTGTTTGGCCACTCCTGAGGCTGTCTTTGATTCCGGGTGGAGTGTGGGTGGGAGCCCTGTTCCTAGTGTGACCACCCTGCAGTGTGTGCCTCTGCTCAGCCTCCAGTCCCGACATCTCCTATAAGGCTGCCATGGTGTTGGCTTCACTCCCTATCACACGTGGTTCCCTGAGGTCTGGATCAGGGGACTCAGAGGCTTGATTAATGTCACCACATCTGGCCCTGGCCAGTTGGCTCAGCGGTAGAGCGTCAGTCTGGCGTACAGGAGTCCCGGGTTCGAGTCCCGGCCAGGGCACACAGGAGAGGCGCCCATTTGCTTCTCCACCTCTTTCCCTCTCCTTCCTCTCTGTCTCTCTCTTCTCCTCCCGCAGCGAAGCTCCATTGGAGCAAAGATGGCCCAGGCGCTGGGGATGGCTCTGTGGCCTCTGCCTCAGGCGCTAGAATGGCTCTGGACACAACAGAGCGATGCCCCAGAGGGGCAAAGCATTGCCCCCTGGTGGGCATGCCGGGTGGATCCCGGTCGGGCGCATGCGGGAGTCTGTCTGACTGCCTCCCCGTTTCCAGCTTCAGAAAAATGAAAAAAAAAAAATGTCACCACATCTCTCAGATCCTAGCATCAGATTGTCTATCCATCTTATTGTATAGTGTTGTGAACCTTCATGTTTTCCTACATCTTTGTGGGTATAGTATACAATATTTCTAAGCCAGTGATGCATCAGGAGAATGGATAAAGACAAATGCTGTATGCTCTCACTTATGTGTGGAATCTAAAAAAAATAAAAACAAAAAAAACCTACCAAGCCATAGACACAGAGAACAGATTGGTAGTTGCCAGAGGTGGGGGTTGGGGGTGGGTGGGAGGGGTGAGTGAAATGGGTGAAGGGGATCAGAAGGTACAAACTTCCAGTTACAAAGTAAATAACTCATGGGATATAATGTACAGCATGGTGACTATAGTTATAATACTGTATTGTACATTTATTTGAAAGTTGTTAAGAGAGTGAATTTTTTTTTTGAGAGAGAGAGACAGGAAAGGAAAGATGACAAGCATCAACTCATAATTGTGGCATTTTAGTTGTTCATTGATTGCTTCTCATACGTGCCTTGACCTGAGGACTGAGCCAAGAGAAGGGGAAGCCGAGCCAGTGACCCCTTGCTCAAGCCAGCAACCATGGGCTCAAGCCAGTGACCTTGGGGTCATGTCGATGATTTTATGCTCAATCCTGGAACCCCGTGCTCTAGCTGGTGAGCCTGCACTAAAGCTGGCACCTTGGGTTTTGAACCTGGGTCCTCAGCATCCCAGGTCGATGCTCTATCTACTGCACCACCACCAGTCAGGCAAGAGAGTGGATCTTAAAAGTTCCTATCACAAGAAAAAAATCGTGACTCTGTGGTGATGGATGTTGGCTAGACTTACTGTGGTAATCATTTCAGAATAGATACATATATAGAATCATTATGTTGTACACTGAAACTAATATACTGTTATATTTCAATTTTATCGTAATTAAAAAATAATAAATATTACCCGAGAGAGGAGAATAGATGAATAAATTGTGGTACACTTGCCCAATGGAATACCACACAGCAATAAGAATGGATGATTGCTACACACACAAGAAAGAGATGAATCTCACAGGTGTAATGTGAGCTAACAAACACCCAGACTCCAAAGCAGGTGTCCCCAAACTACGGCCCGCTGGCCGCATGCGGCCCCCTGAGGCCATTTATCCGGCCCCCGCCGCACTTCTAGAAGGGGCACCTCTTTCATTGGTAGTCAGTGAGAGGAGCACATTGACCATCTTATTAGCCAAAAGCAGGCCCATAGTTCCCATTGAAGTACTGGTCAGTTTGTTGATTTAAATTTACTTGTTCTTTATTTTAAATATCCCATTTTGTGGGGGGTTTTTTGTTTTGTTTTGTTTTTTGTATTTTTCTGAAGCTGGAAACGGGGAGAGACAGTCAGACAGACTCCCACATGTGCCCGACCGGGATCCACCCGGCATGCCCACCAGGGGCGACGCTCTTCCCACCAGGGGGCGATGCTCTGCCCCTTTGGGGTGTCGCTCTGCCACAACCAGAGCCACTCTAGCGCCTGGGGCAGAGGCCAAGGAGCCATCCCCAGCGCCCGGGCCATCTTTGCTCCAATGGAGCCTTGGCTGCGAGAGGGGAAGAGAGAGACAGAGAGGAAGGAGGGGGGGAGGTGGAGAAGCAAATGGGCGCTTCTCCTATGTGCCCTGGCAGGGAATCGAACCCGGGTCCCCCGCACTCCAGGCCGATGCTCTACCGCTGAGCCAACCGGCCAGGGCACCATTTTGTTTTTTTACTTTAAAATAAGATATGTGCAGTGTGCATAGAGATTTGTTTATAGTCTTTTTTGTAGTCCGGCCCTCCAACAGTCTGAGGGACAGTGAACTGGCTCCCTGTGTAAAAAGTTTGGGGACCCCTGCTCCAAAGAGTACATAAGGAAAACTCATCTATGATGACAGAGGTAGAAACAGTGTTTCTTTCTTTTTTTTTTTTAAACATTGTTTATTTCTTAGTGTGTGTGTGTGGGGGGGTGAGTATGTGTTGGGCAGGGAAACAAAGGAGCTTGCTTAGTTATCTCATGTAAAAATCCATCAATCTAGGCATCTAAGTTTTTGCACTTTATTCATGTAAATTAATCCCCAATAAAAAAGAAAACAAAAACTTATTAAATATTCCAAACACCCCCCAAATTATGAAGGATCATTTCTTTATAGAACATTAAAAAATAACGACCCCGATTCAGTGACTCCCATTGAAGCCTTAGGTGTCGTGGTTATTATATTGGGAAGTTGGCAGAGGCTGCGTGGTGGGTTCTCCACCTGAACCTGGGAGTTGGTATTTCTTCTACTTGAAATTTTTTTTTTAATTTTTTTTAAAATTTTATTTATTCATTTTTAGAGGGGAGAGAGACAGAGAGAGAGAAGGGAGGAGGAGCTGGAAGCATCAACTCCCATATGTGCCTTGACCAGGCAAGCCCAGGGTTTCGAACCGGCGACCTCAGCATTTCCAGGTCGACGCTTTATCCACTGCGCCACCACAGGTCAGGCTCTACTTGAAATTTTAATGTCATTTTATTAAGTTGGATAATGAGTGTTATCAGAAGAATAACCTCCTAAAAATTATTCTTTTCTCCCCTGGTGGGCAGAGCGTCTGCCCCTGGTGGGCGTGCTGGGTGAATCCCGGTCGGGCGCATGCGGGAGTCTGTCTGACTGTCTCTCCCCGTTTCCAGCTTCAGAAAAAAAAATACAAAAAAAAAAATTATTCTTTTCTTACTAAAAAAAGAACAGAAAATAGGCCCTGGCCGGTTGGCTCAGCGGTAGAGCGTCCGGGCGCTGGGGATGGCTCCTTGGCCTCTGCCCCAGGCGCTAGAGTGGCTCTCTGGTCGCGGCAGAGCGACGCCCCGGAGGGGCAGAGCATTGCCCCCTGGTGGGCAGAGCATTGCCCCTGGTGGGCGTGCCGAGTGGATCCCGGTCGGGCGCATGCGGGAGTCTGTCTGACTGTCTCTCCCCGTTTCCAGCTTCAGAAAAATACAAAAAAAAAAAAAAAGAACAGAAAATAAAAACCCTACCAGCAAATCTTCAGATGCCATGCTCTCCGATCAGCAGGATTTTAGCCTGGATCATCATAACTACGATGTGTTTAATTAGCTTGATTGTGGTAATCATTTCACAATGTACACGTATATTAAAACATCATGTTGTATACCTTAAATAAACTATACCCCAATAAAGCTGGGGAGAAAAGAAAATGATAAGTAGTGGCAAATGAAAAAAGAAAAAAACGGTATATATATGAAATGAACTATTATTCAGCCTTATAAAGGAAATCCTGGCATTTGTGACCAGGATTTGTGACATGGATGGACCCTGAAGACATTATGCTAAGTGAAAGAGACCAGTCACAAAAGGGTAAATATGGTATGATTCCACTTACATGAGAAAACTAGAGTACTCTAACTTGTAGACATAGAGAGTAGAATGGTGGTGGCCAGGGCTGGGGTGGGGGGTGGAGAGCTGTTGAATAGAGTTTCTGTGTTGCAAGATGAAAACGTTCTGGAGATCCGTGGCAAAACCATGTGAACATAGTTGACACTATTGAACTGTACACTTTAAAATGGCTAAGATGTTAAATTCTATGTTAGGTGACTTTTACAATTAAAAGTGAAAAAAATGAAAGATTCATTCATCTCCTTCCCAGCTCTCCCCTCACCCAAATCTAGTGCAGTTGCTGAAATGGTTCTTGGTACTTTTCCCTCCTTTTTTCTTCTGTTAGCATGACCAACCGATTGTTCCCCCAGAAATTATCCGAAAAAATAAAAATATGCACATATCATTCTTTAAGGAAGATTCCTAACACAGTTTGGTGTTAATATAAACAAATCTCACTCTTTCCACAATCTTACTGGTAACATGTGGAAACACGGCAATCATCATAATGTAACATTTCTTTTTTAAAAAATAACTGATTGAGGTGAAAATTACGTAACATAAAATTAATCATTTAAAGGGGACATTCAATACATTTCTAAGGTTGTGCAACCACCACCTCTAGTCCAAAGCATTTTTTTTGTATTTTTCCAATACAAAAAAGTGAGAAGGGGGGAGGGGTGGCAGATAGACAGACTCCTGCATGAGCCTGACTTGGATCCACCTGGCATGCCCACCAGGGGGCGATGCTTTGCCCATCTGGGGCGTTGCTCCGCTGCAGCTGGAGCCATTCTAGCACCTGAGGTGGAGGCCATGGAGCTGTCTTCAGCGCCCAGGAAAACTTTGCTCCAATGGAGCCTTGGCTGCGGGAGGGGAAGAGAGAGACAGAGAGAAAGGAGAGGGGGAGGGGTGGAAAAGCAGATGGGCGCTTCTCCTGTGTGCCCTGGCCGGGAATCAAACCTGGGACTTCCACACACTAGGCTGACACTCTACTACAGAGCCAACCGGCCAGGGCCCCAAAACATTTTCATCACCCCAAAGTCTCTTATCATTGAGCAGTTTCTCCCCATTTTCCCTTTCACATTTTGGTGGTTCATCCATGTTGTCGCACGTTATCAGTACTTCATGACCTTCTATGGCTGAATACTGTTCATTGGATGGCTATATTACACTTTATCCATTCCTTCACTGGTGGACATTTATGTTGTTTCTGCTTTTTGGCTATTATGAAAAATGCTACTGTGAGCATTTATGTACAAATTTTTGTGTTGACATGTTTTAATTTATCTTGGATATGTACCTAGGAGTAAAAATGCTAGGTCATATGGTAACTAGATGTTTAATAGTTTGAGAAACTGCCAAACTATTTTCCAAAGTGGCTGTGTCATTTTTACATTCCCACCAGCAATGTATGAGAGTTCTGATTTCTCCACATCCTTGTCAACAGTTATTGTTTTAGCCATTCTAGTGCATGGGACGTGGTATCTCAGTAAGGTTTTGAGTTGCATTTCCTAATCACTAATGAGACTGAGCATCTTTTTCATGTGCTTATTGGACATCTGTATATGCTCTGGAAAGATGTGTTTTCAAATCCTTTATTTTTAAATTTTTTTTAAATTAAAAGGTATATATTGATTTGAGAGAGAAAGAGAGAGAGAAACATCAATTTGTTCCACTTAGTAATGCTTTCATTGGTTGCCTCTTGTATGTGCTCTGAGGATCGAACCTGCAACCTTGGTGTATCGGGATGATGCTCTAACCAACAGAGCCATGCAGCAAGGGCTAAATTGGGTTGCCTTCTTATTGTTTAGTTGTCTAATATATTCCTTAATATATTATGGATGCTAGATCCTTATCAGATAAATGATTTGCAAGCATTTTCTCACATTTGATGGGTACCCTTTGGTGCAAAAAAAAAAAATTACGTTTTAGTGGAGTTCAATTAATCTATTTTTTCCCGTTGGTTGCTTATGCTTTAGGCTCACATTTCAGTGACTGATTACAGGGCTGCAGCAGGAAAACTACAAGATGAGCTGGGAGCATATTGTGGTACCAGGAAGTAAGGAAGTGCTCAAAGAACAAAAGGAGGGGGCGTGTCAAAGACACAGGAGAGCCAACGGAAAGGGCTGCCAATGGCCAAAGCCAGCACAACTCGGAAAACAAAGTAAATATGGTAAGTATTAAATAATAACCAAAGGCCCTGGCCAGTTGGCTCAGCGGTAGAGCGTCGGCCTAGCGTGCGGAGGACCCGGGTTCAATTCCCGGCCAGGGCACACAGGAGAAGCGCCCATTTGCTTCTCCACCCCTCCACCGCGCTTTCCTCTCTGTCTCTCTCTTCCCCTCCCGCAGCCAAGGCTCCATTGGAGCAAAGATGGCCCGGGCGCTGGGGATGGCTCTGTGGCCTCTGCCCCAGGCACTAGAGTGGCTCTGGTTGCAACATGGCGATGCCCAGGATGGGCAGAGCATCCCCCCCTGGTGGGCAGAGCGTTGCCCCATGGTGGGCGTGCCGGGTGGATCCCGGTCGGGCGCATGCGGGAGTCTGTCTGACTGTCTCTCCCTGTTTCCAGCTTCAGAAAAATGAAAAAAAGAAAAAAATAATAAATAAATAAATAAATAATAACCAAAGTATAAAATAAATATCCACGCAGCCATCGTGATATAAATAACTAACTGGATAAATGAATGGGGGAGAGGAGACAATTCTTCCTTACAGAAGAATTCCAGTTCCTCATGGAGACAGAAGCCTGACCAGGCGGTGGCGCAGTGGATAGAGCATCAGACTGGGATGCAGAGGACCCAGGTTCAAGACCCTGAGGTCTCCAGCTTGAGCGCAGGCTCATCTGGTTTGAGCAAAGCTCACCAGCTTGGACCTAAGGTCACTGGCTCGAGCAAGGGGTTACTCGGTCTGCTGAAGGCCCACGGTCAAGGCACATATGAGAAAGCAATCAATGAACAACTAAAGTGCCACAACGAGAAACTGATGATTGATGCCCCTCATCTCCGTTCCTGTCTGTCTGTCCTTATCTATCCCTCTCTCTGACTCTCTCTCTCTGTCTCTGTTAAAAAAAAAAAAGAAAAAGATGGAGACAGAATGCGGGAACTAGAAAAATCACTGAGAATATGACAGTAATAATTGCCTCAGGCAAGATCCATTAAAACAGTCAAAAATCAGTGGTGAAAGTTTAAGGAGAAAATGGGTGTATGCACAATCTCGAAGTCTCTCCTCCAAAACAGGATAAAATAGTTACGAATTACAAAAATAAATTACAGACTCTGACAGTGGAGAATCCTAGCGCAAATCAGCTTAGTGCAATGATCATCATGGGAAATAAGACACTGAAATCAGGTGCCCCCGATACGGTGCGCTGAGCGGGCCCGGGACCTCTGTGCTCGATCTGATCACGAGAAATGACCACACAAACCACACTGAGGCACACTCAGCAAAATAACTGGCCTGTGCTCTTCAAATGTGTCAAGGTTGGGAAAGTCAGGAGAGCCTGAGGAACTACTGCGGGGATTAGGGAGACACGATGGATACGCACCAGGTGGGACCCCAGCTGGGATCCTGGAATGGAAAAGCGGCGTGAGAGGAAACACTAGTGAAATCCAAATACAGTCTGCCTTTCCTCAATTGTATCCTCTCAGTGTCAGTTTTCTAGTGTGGACCACTGAACTGTGGTTGTGCAGGAGGGTAACCTGAGGGGAGGTGGGAGGTGGTGGAGGGGGCATGGGAAGTCGGCCATTTTTGCAATGCTTTTCAGTCTAAAATTATCTGAAAACTTAAAAATTAAAAATGTCAGTACAGGGCTGGTGTGGGGCTTGCCCACTGGCCCCAGAGGTACCAGTGCAGGGATGTCCGTGTGAGGGGCAAGGAGCCGCCCCTTCCACAGTGTGAGCAGCCTGCTGACCCCTAACCCGCACTGTTGAGGGGCCCACAGAGCCGGCGGGGCCTCCCAGGCTCCCACAGAGGGAGAAGGGGCAACTTCCTGGATAGGCTGGGAATGGGAGGAACAACCCGGCCAACCCTCTAGTCGAAGGGCTTCTCAGGGGTCTCGTGTAGACCCCACCATGCATGAGGTTGGTTTTATTTTTCCATTCCACAAGCAAGTGGAGCAATGGGTATGGCCCGCAAAGCCAGAGGGTGGCAGGTTGGACCCCAAGGGTGTCCGGTGCCTGAGCTCTTCCCAGGATGGTTCTGCCAGAGGTACATCCCCCTGGTCACAGCTCTACAGGGTCAAGGATGCCCTCCAGACCTCTAGCTTTGCACGGACCTCCCTGAGGCCCTGCACACCACGTGCCAGGGGCTTCCTGCCCCAGGGGTGGGAGCCCCTGAAGGCAGCACTGGGTAGTAGTCTGCCATTGCCACCCCGTGTCCCTCTTTCCCCTCGGAGGCCTCTCATCCCCTTTCTGGTGCCTTCCTTCCATCCTGCTCCCTGGATGCCGCACCACGTGCACGTGCACGTGCATGCGTGCGCGCGGACAAGGGCTTTCGCTCCTTCCCCGAGATTGAAGCTCACTGCTACCTGGGCTCAAGTAGCAGGTCCCCTCAGCTTTAGTGACAGTAGGTAAGCTTTGCACTGAAGCCTGGCCCCAGCCTCACCTGACACACCAGCCCCCCCCCTCCCGTTCTCCCTATAACAGTCCCTGCCAACTCCCCTCACTTCCCTTCCCCCACCCAGCGCCCTCTTCTTCACACTGGCAAACAAGGGGTTAGCCTGAGTTAGCCTCCTGGAGTGGGAACCACGGGTGGGTCGGGCATCAGTCTTCTCTGACTGCATGCCCCTGGCATGGTGTTCCCACCAAAGTGAGCTAATTCTTTTTTTTTTTTTTTTTTTGACAGAGAGAGGGGGTCAGAGAGAGGGACAGACAGGAAGGGAGAGAGATGAGAAGCACCAATTCTTCATTGCAGCTCCTTAGTTGTTCATTGTGTTCTCATATGTGCCTTGACCAAGGGGCTCCAGCAGAGCAAGTAACCCCTTTCTCAAGCCAGCGACATTGGGCTCAAGCCAGTGACCATGGGGTCATATTTTTCCAATACAAAAAAGTGAGAAGGGGGGAGGAGTGGCAGATAGACATGACCCCACACTCAAGCCAGCGACCCTGCGCTCAAGCTGGTGAGCCCATACTCAAGCCAGTGACCTTGGAGTTTCGAACCTGGGTCTTCTGCGTCCCAGTCTGATGCTCTATCCACTGCGCCACCACCTGGTTAGGCTGAAGTGAGCTAATTCTATCTCCTGCAGCAAGCTGTCCTTGGGGAAGGTGACACATTTAGTGTCATCACCTCAAGTGACTGGGCTAATCCAGTGCCTCCGGTACAATGAAAAGAAACCACAGGTCACAGTGCTGTTAAGAGGAAAGAACCTTGTTTGCAGCAGCTCTTTGAATTTCAAATGCTGGGCTGGTCAGAGAGTTCTGGAAGGGCAGACCATTTATAGGTAAGGCAGCAGAAGCCCAGAGGAGAACGGGGCACTGTTTGACTATCTCGTGATGAATACTGCACTGACTGCACTCCACTCGCACCTACTCTGCCCCTCTCCATCCTCGCTGTGCCCCAGGCCGGCCTCTACCCCCCGCCAGGCCCCGGGCCTTGGCTCTGGGCTGCGGGAGGCACCAGGAGGAGGTCAGCAGAAGGAGCCCGCAGGAGGGGCCAGGGTGTTTGCGCCACCAGCTCCTTTGCTGCAGGGCCACCCACCTGCTGGAGTCCTCACCCGGTCATTCACAGCCCCTTTGCTTAGCCGCCTTGCTCTGCCCCTTCGGGTAGCAATGGCCTGTCCTTTGTGGGCTCCCTGAGCCCTGGCCACACCTGTGCACACGGCCCTTCCCTTCAAGTCCTGTTCCCCCTTGAGGTCCCACTGCTTCTTCTAGGACTGCGCTGACTTCAGGACGATGCTTCTGGACACAGTCAGCTGTGAGCCTCGAGGGACTTGTCCAGTCTTCCAGGGAGGCCACCTGGACCGCACAGCCTGTAACATGCCCGCAGAGCTCTCAAACGCTGACTTCATTTGACCTATAGACAGCTCGCTGCGGGGAGTTGGGATCAGCTCCCTGAACCTGCAAGTGTTCTTTCTCACCTAACTCAGCAAACCTGTGTAATCCGATACATCACTATTCTGCATACCCAGGAGAGTGTTTGATTTTTTTCTTGCAAGCCCACTTATAACTCTAACGGATTCAAATTCAAACCCCTGCCCCTCCCTAAGAACTGCTGCAAACAGGATTCTTTCTGCTTAAGACTCAGATTTAAATCCAACGAGGCAGCTCAGCCCGGGACATCTTCAATGCCAGGCCCTCTGAGGCCTATATCAGCTATTTGTATTGGAGTCAAATTAGCTGACAGCCCACCAGGAACAGGACTGAGACCAACCCCTGGCACCAGGGTGCCCCAGCTGGGAGGGGCTGGGGAGCCCAGGCCATGACAGAGACAAGCAGATGATTGCACGGGTCCTGGACCTCAGTCACAAGCTTTATTGTCTCGAGCACGGACTTGCCACACTTCAACAATTCCACTTTGGGGAGAGGGGAGGTGTGGGGGGGACTTGGGGAGGGGGCATGGGGCTGAGTCCACACTGGGCAGGCAGAGATGCTCACTGGGAAATCGCTTCGTTGATACCTGCCACCTGCGAGCCCAAGCGGGGCTCAGCCCCTCCTGGTGTGGGCCTCTGGCTGTTAGTAGACTAATCGGAGCCTCCTTTGGGTGGGTGAGCTGCCTGATTTTGCTGGAAAGAGTAGTATTAACTCTAGGTTAGGCCACTAAAGTATCGCTTCTAGACTGCTGTTAATATAACTGCATGCGAGAGCTACCGAAAGCCAACAGGGAGGAGAAGGGGGCCAATGGGACTCCTGATGGCCCCCAAGATGGGCTGCCTTTGGGCAAGGTCACGAGTACCTCCCCCCTGCACCTGGGAGCACTCACAGGTCACCCGGGCTGCTCCCAGGGCAGACCGCATACTCGTCTTGGTGCACCTTGGGAACGCCATGGTGGGCACCAAGCCTCCCCTTGCAGCCCCCAGCAGCAGTGCTGCGGCACAAGGCAATGACCTGCGGGCCCTCCAGCTACGGGGTGGACACTACAGGGCCAAGGCTGGTTTTTCCTGCCACGCACAGGCTAGGGTGACTCAGCGGGGCTTGAGAGGAAGGAGGCGAGGTGGGTGGGTTTTCTTCCAATAGCATCCCTTGGGTTCTCTTCCTGGCTCCAGGAGAGAGGCTTAGAAAGCTCTGGGCAGGTGCCTAGTAAGACCGAAAGGGGGCTGATGGTACTTGTGCATTCTGATGGGTGGGCCCGGCACACTCACCCATGTGTGCCTGAGTGTGTATACGCACAGCCAGGTAGCAGGAATATCTGTGGGGTGTGTGGGCCCTACCCTGACAGGCCTGGGTTGTGGCTGGCTGCAAACACCCGCCTGCCTGGCTATGTGTGACCCCTTTGAGTGTGTGCGTGTTATGGGCCAGTGGGTGTATACTTTAGGGTCTGTACACAGGTGTACCTGTAGGTGGGAAGCCCAGGGGGCCCCTGATTATTGATCAGTCAAAACATATCTGGAGCCCTGGTCTGAACTCTCCTGTAGCCACTCCACTCCAGCTCCAAGCCAGGTCAATGGTGGGGGTGAGGAGAGGGGCTTCCAAACCTTCCTAATACTGTGGCTCCTGGCGTTGGTGACCTCCCGTGGGCCAGCAGCTTGGAGTTATGCAGAAGTGTGTGTTGGTGTTGGGGGTAAAGGACCTTAAGACCCAACACCTTGAACCCAGGGTCTCACTGGGCAACGGGCTAAAGGGAACTTGTACCACTGCTTGAATGATGCTCAGGACGTGGGGACAAGTGGCCTTGGGAACTCCCTTGGTCTCGAAATGGCTGCAGAAAAGGGGGTCCTCACCTGGCTCCTGAGGACCGGACTTCCCTCCTTGGTGCCTGCAAGGAGGACCTGGGCCTCCTCTGACCCCTTCCCAGGACAGTGGCTCTCTGGGGCCTGAGGGGAGCCCAGAGAAGGAGAAGAAAAGGGGGGTAGGGACATGCCCAGGTGCCAAATGGTCCTCAGGGCAGCTCGTTGGGGGCAGAGGGATCTGGCCGGATCGCCTCAGCCTCCCCAAACAAATGTCAGAAACTGCTGGCGTGTCCCGGGTGTCTAGGCTGAAGGTTCCGGGGGCCAGGCAGGGCTGTACCGCTCGCTGTGGAAGTTCGTGCTTGAGGAAGCCTCCTGGTCCGGCAGGGGGGTTGGGGTCGGGGATTGTCCACGGCAGTGGGGACGTTACAAACACAGTTCTTGCTTCCAAAGTGACAGTCCAGACCGCTGCTGGGAGGGGGCGTCCCCAGGCCTGAATGGAACGGCTCCGGTGTGGACTGGGCTGCTCCATGGTGTCCTTCAGGGTCAGTGCTTCTCCTGGAGAGAGCAAGGGATTGATCAGCAAGTGTCTTCAGGAGTGGCGAGTAGAAAACGGGATGCCGAGGAAGAACCCACTTGTGCCAGGTAGAGGGAACAGCATGGGCAAAGGCCCTGGGGCAAAAAATGTCTCTTTGCTGTGTGTTGAGGAACAGCCAGACAGGAGTTAGGGTGGGAGCTATTCAGGGGAAGTTGGTGAGGAGAGGCAAGAGCAGATGGGTTTACAGAGCCCTGAGCACCTGTGTGGAGGTTGGATCCAGGACAATAAAAATCGGAGGGGAGACTCTAAGCCATGGTTTTCATGGCTGTAAACTGGGATGACCCCTGTGCCTCACAGGGTTGACAAAGCCACACAGGTTTGGACATTAGCACTCTGCCACTCCCCCATGGCCTCTTCCTACCTCGTTTTTCTCTCTCTGCCCTGCATTCACAAGCCTGGCCCTTGGCAGACTCTATGTCCCAGGTTCTCCTGTCTCTAGTGAGTACCTGTGGCCAGGGGTTCTACTGTCCTAGCCCCCACTCCAAGTTCCTACCCCCCACTCCAGCCTCACTTGCCCAAGATCACACAGCGAGCTAGGGACAGAGCCGGTGCTGGGCTCCTCCCACCTTGCTGGGTTGGTATCTGGCCCTAGGTGGGTGTCTATAACACTGAGTAAAAGCAGGTGCTACTGTGGGGTCAGGGCCCCTAGGCACCCCCTTAAAACATAACAGGAAAGCAAAGACATGATAATCATGGGTGTCACAGGCACCCTTCAGGCCCATGAAGTTCTAGAAAACCAGTTTCACACCCACAATTTTATGAAACATAGAATTTACAGAGCCTGCTTAAGGAAGAGAAAAAATGCTTATGCTAAAAATATTCAGTGAAAAAACAACAAAACAAAACAGGAGGTGAAACTGAATATAGCTTATGTGACTTACTCTATTAAAATAGAGTATGTGCTGCTTTGCACCCATCACGTAAAGACCGGCTCAGGCAAGAGTCATCCATGGATGCTAAATTGGGGCGGGGGGTTCAGTGAGGAGCAGGGTGGTCCCATGGTCTTAAAGTCTCCACAGACTGATTGTTATAAAGAAAACCAATAGCTATACAGTGGAGAATCAGATAACTCCTTGACCAGGTGGTAAAATTCACATCAGGAGTGAAGGGCAGATGAACACCACGCCCCCTGCTGGGATGCCCGGGGAGGACATGACCGACGAAGTGCTCCGGCCTGAGGTGGAGGACCCGGAACTGACCACCAGCACCCATCAGACAAACCCCAGATGAGGAATCTTCTGTTAAAAAAAAGGAGTGGGGACTATAATCCCCAAGTGTCAATGTCACAAAAATCAAAGAGACATTGAGGAAATGTTCCGGATGAAAGGAGACTAAAGAGACATAACAACTAAATGCAGTAAGCTGACTGATCCTGCGCCCCGACCTGTACCCTGGGGGGAAAAGACGGAAGACCGCCTGGGTGGATGAAGAAGATGAGTGTGGAGTCGAGAAGGGATGTAAGTCTCATATCAATGTTACATTCGCTGAGACTGGTAACTGCGCTGTTGTACAATCATGTCCTTTTTCTCAGGAAATACAGACCCAACTGTTAAGGGCCATGACACATTTGATCATATTCAAATCGTGCATAAAATACTACAGGTATTATCGCACACCCATCTGCACACAGGGAGCAAAGAGAAAGAAGACGGCAAAGCGTTTGCAGCGTAAAGGGGGGAAAGGGCATACAACGTGCTCGGTTTTCCATTCTAGCAATTTTCTGGTAATTTTGAAATTATTTCCAAATAAAAAGCTAGTGCACACACACATGTACATACATATGCGTACACATATAACAACCTCTCATTATTCACGGTAGTTACGCTCCACAAAGTCACCACCAAGGCTGAATTACCGAATGCCGAGCCATCGCTCCAGGGGGAAATCCAGGGTCAGGTTCCTTCGAACCTCCGATCATAGTGTTTTAGTCGACTGATCAAGATAACATAACAACAATCACACATAACCATATATTATGTGTGATTCTGTGTAAAGACACCTTATTTAACACATACTGTTGACTGATTAACAATGAACTCAAGGCTAATAGTACAGCAGATCTTCAAATAATATTGTTTTGTTATAACAATGATGAGAGATTCTTGGCCAGGACCATGGTCTGCGTGGCATTTGCATATCCTCCCCACGTCTGCGTGGGTCTTCTCTGGGGACTCTGGGCTCCTCCTACGTTCCAAAGATGTGCATGTTAGGTGAACTGGTGTGTCTGAATTGTCCCCATATGAGTGGGCGTGGGTGCGTGAGTGGCCCTGTGATGGAACGGCACCCTGTCCAGGCTGGGTCCCACCTTGTGCCCTGAGCTGCTGGGAGAGGCTCCAGCCACTCATGACCCTGAACTGGAATAAGGAGGTTGGAAAATAATGATCTTACTTGTTTTTATTCTTCTTAAATATATGCAGAGCTCATATTTACTTCAATGTTCAATATTAGAAATGTTTTGGGTCTTTATTTAGAAGTTTGGTGATGTTTTTGTGACCAGAAATATGCCATAAGAACTTAACTTGATATCAGTTAGTCAATGGTAAAACTGGTTTTGTTATACGGCATTTCGTTTAAAGAAGGTCGAGAGGTTCTTGCAGTTTCCAAGAACCTACCAACAACGTTAAGCAAGGACTTCCTGTATAATTCATGCCTGAAGCTTATTTAACACAGATTTTCTTGGTAAGGCACACAGCTGTCTTCTTGTCCTTAGGGATACTAGACAGTGCTTCCACACAGCACTTGAGGGTCATTTTTTTGTGTGTGTGACAGTCAGACAGAGGGACAGATAGACAGGAAGGGAGAGAGATGAGAAGCATCAATTCTTCGTTGTGGCACCTTAGTTGTTCATTGATTGCTTTCTCATATGTGCCTTGACCATGGGCCTTCAGCAGAGAGAGTAACCCCTTGCTCGAGCCAGCGACCTTGGGCTCAAGCTGGTGAGCCTTGCTCAAACCAGATGAGCCTGCGCTCAAGCTGGCGACCTTGGGGGTTTGAACCTGGGTCATCCGCATCCCAGTCCAACACTCTATCCACTGCACCACTGCCCGGTCAGGCTTGAGGGCCATTTTAAACAGCAGAAATCACCAAGAGAAAACACAAAAAGTGTGAAAAACGTAGCACTAAACAGACTTCAAAAAGGACACGTTTGCAGTATAAGAGCTGAAACAAGAAGGCAGAGTGCAGCCTTGTCACCCCTCGGCTGGGAACATGAGGGTTGGGCAACTCAAATTTTCCTCTGCTCTGCATGTGTCCATGAATGACCAAAAAATTATTGCAATTTTTGATTTTGGGGTTACAAATACATTTTAGTGAGTAGGCAAATCTGCAAATATGGAGCCTATGAATAATGAGAACCGACAGTACATGTATATGTGTATGCACATACACACACTAGGAAAGTTCAGGAAGACTATCAGTTAAAAACACTAACCTTGGTCATCTCTGGGTAGGAGGACTACTAGTATTTTCTTCTTTATGTATTTTTGTGTCCCCCCCCCAAGTTTCCAAATGGAATGCATTACCATACTTTATAATAAACATTTTTTTTATAAAAGGGAAACAAGGTTAAAAAAACAGGATAAATTTTGAATCATGATTACACTGGCTCCTCTGTGAGACCCTATTGTAAAGCCTTTGCACAATGCATCTTTGTTTGTATTTTTAGTGACTTTTTGGTTTTTTTTCTGCCTGAACAGGAGGCCTGTGGGAGTGCCAGGGCATCTCCCAGGGCTGGAGCACCCCTTACCTCTTGTTTGTGAGCCTTGTCTTGCTGGTGGATGCCGTTAGCAGAACCAGAATTGCCAATGGCCTGTAAGAATCATGGGCAGATGCTGAGGGCGGTTCACCAGGCAGCAGTTCCTCGTTCGTCCACTAGATGGCAAGGTCTTCTTGATAGGATCATCTCAGGCTCCAAACTGACAGCTCTTCAGAATGGGGCTCCCAGGACCCCCACAGACCAAGGCTCTCAGAGTAAGGCTACATCTCTCTTTCTAGTCTGAGGCCCTCATGGTAAAGACATGTACCCCTTGGGCTGAGACCCCTAGAGCACATGCCTATGTCCCTCCCACCAGACCAGGGTTTACAGGACAGACAGGGCTGCCTCCCCCTTCAGACTAGTGTTCTTAGAATAGGGCCGCCTTCACCTTCGGACCAGGGTTCCCAAGATAGACAGGGCTGCGCCTCCACTCCCTGTGGACCAGGGTTCCCAGGACAGGGCCATGCTCTATGAGGACACTGCCCAGGGGCTCGTTTGGTCAGCCCAGCCCTGGCCCATGGCTCACCGGGGACTTGTCAGGACAGCTCCTCATAGCCTCCATGAGCTTTTCCACCTGCTGAGCCTGGTCCAGCGCATCCCTCAGTGCGTCCTCTGTGCTCATCAGCTGGTGCTGCAGCCGCAGCAGTTCGGGTGCTGAGGACGGGTCAATGAGGGAGTAGCGCCTCTGATCCATCAGGGACTTCTCTTTGTCCTGGAAGTGGCCGGAGACAGGAAGAGCAAGCGCGTGTCTGTGTGCATGTGTGTCAGGGGAAGGCGACCTCTCGTCCTGGCAGGGACTATTCCAACCCCATCTCTGGGCCAGGCCTGAGCATCACCAGGACGCTCCTCAGGCCTCCCTCCCTCACCTGAGGGTCCCCACGGAGGCTGGATCTGTCAGAAGCTTCATGTCCTCCAAGTCCCGAAACCAGACACCCTCCCTTCCTTCCTTCTTGAGTCTTCCCTACTCCCTCCACATTGTCTTAGACTCTTCTTCACCACCAGACCCCAAACAGCCTCATCACCTCTTAACCTCCTGCCAGCTGATCTCCTCCTATAATGACTTCTCTACCCCTGCTCCCCTACCCAGCAGGACACAGCTGCCTCCACCCACTATGGTCCCCAGAAATACACCTGTCTTGTTTCCACATAAATCTGCCCTCTCCTTCCTGACATTCATGTGTGAATCCTCTCTGCAGGACCCTGTACAAGCAGCTTTCTGATTGATTACTTCTCTGGATGGGGAGCTTACTACCCTACAGTAGCCCATCTCACCTCTGGATAGGTCATATTCTTAGTATCCCTTTGCACTGTATAACCTAAGCTGCCACACAGCCAGCCACAATGCCTGCCTGCAAATGCAGCCTCCTGAAGCCCCTCCATCAGTTCCGTCACTGACCCTGAAGTTCTAGGGGATTCTGAATTCTCTCCGAGGCTTGGCTTTCCTGGGATGGCTCCCAGAGGCCACTACTCCCCATGGCCTGACAGCAGGGGAGCCTCAGCTCCACCCTAGCATTCCCCTGCTCCCACATACCAGCCCAGTCAGCTTTTCACGAAGGCCCTGGATGTCGTCCTTGAGTTTCTGCTCCTTGATCCGCCACTCAGCTTTGTGGACCTCGCGGCTCAGGTCCCTCTCGGGCCCTGGGGAGTGGCGATTGGCCTCCAGCAACAAGACCCGCAATTCGTTCAGGCTCCTGGGGGAGGGATGTGGGGAGGCACAGAAGAGCTACAGTCATCCCTGGGCCCTCCACTCACGCTCCAGCTGTTTGTTAAATGCCTAGAGAAAGGCCACTCTGAGTGGGAGACTGGCTAGTAAAACATCACCTGTGCCAGAAGGGACCAGAGTGGAAACAGGCAGCATATAACCATTCAACCCGCCTGACCGGGCAGTGGTGCAGTGGATAGAGCATCGGACTGGGATGCAGAAGACCCAGGTTCGAGACCCCGAGGTCGCCAGCTTGAGCGTGGGCTCATCTGGTTTGAGCAAAAGTTCACCAGCTTGAGCCCAAGGTCGCTGGCTCGAGCAAGGGGTTACTCAGTCTGCTGAAGGCCCGCGATCAAGGCAAGTATGAGAAAGCAATCAATGAAAAATTAAGGTGTTGCAACGTGCAACAAAAAACTAATGATTGATGCTTCTCATCTCTCCGTTCCTGTCTGTCTGTCCCTGTCTATCCCTCTCTCTGACTCGCTCTGTCTCTGTGGGAAAAAAAAACATAAAAAAACAAAACCATTCAACCCAAGAGGGGCCAGGATTTAGGGATAGGACAGTGAAGAGGACTAGATCTTTTCTAGAATGTTTTTAAAGTTTTTTTTTTAAATAGAATATTTGTTTAAATAAAATATTAAGTAGAGCAAAACAAAACATTTATCTAAGAAAGCCCATACAGCATGGCATCTTAAATGGCTGAAATCAGATGAATTTTATTTCCCATGTCAACCTTAGTCAGTAGCTGTCTGGAGTACTGTGGTAAGAATGATTCTCTAGCACATCTAGGCTCTGCAGAAAAGAGTGCGGCGGTCAATTATCAATATCTGCCACAGGCACAGTATTAGAGAATAGAACACACCCTGGCTGTCAGCTCAGTTGGTTAGAACGTCATCCTGATATACCAAGGTTGCAAATTCGATCCCTGGTCTGGCACATATGAGAAACAGCCAGTGAATGCATAAGTAAGTGGAATAACAAATTGATGTTTCTGTTTCTCTCCCTCCCTATCTCTCTCCTTTCTTCTTTTCCTAAAATCAATCAAACAATCAAAAGAGCAGGGAATAGAACACACTCCTTTTTTTTTTTTTTTTTTGACAGAGACAGAGTCAGAGAGAAGGACAGACAGACAGGAAGGGAGAGAGATGAGAAGCATCAATTCTTTGCTGCAGCTCCTTGGTTGTTCAGTGATTGCTTTCTCATATGTGCCTTGACAGGGGGTGGGGGTGGCTACAGCACAGTGAGTGACCCCTTGCTCAAGCCAGCCAGCGACCTTGGGCTCAAGCCAGCGACCATGCGGTCATGTCTATGATCCCAAACTCAAGCCAGTGACCCCACACTCAGCTGGGGAGCCCATGCTCAAGCCAGATGAGCCCACGCTCAAGCCAGCGACCTCGAGGTTTTGAACCTGGGTCCTCCGCATCCCAGTCTGATGCTCTATCCACTGTACCACCTCCTGGTCAGGCAGGACACACTCCTTCTAAACCTTTTTCCTAGCCTGCACCTACTATAGAGGAGGGGAACTACTTATTAGGTGGCCATGGATAGTTGAACAAAGTGGAAGTCTGCAGTACTGTTCCTTTCCTCCTCCTTCCTGCTATGAATGTAATGGTTGGAGTTTCAGTAGCCCCCTTCCAACCATAAGGAAGAGTCCAAGAGAACCAATCAGTTGGCACTGATATTTGTAGGTAAAAAACCAACTTTCTGCCATAGCTATTCCCAGATTTCCTGTTATGCGAAGACAATAAATCTACTCACTAATTTGCCAACACCTTCCTAGCCGATCTTCCACTCCCATCCTTAGCACTACAGGCGTGTGGAGGAGCTCACGGTGGCCTGGTTCAATAAAGAAAGGCTTCAAGGGAGAGATGGACTGTGAGCTAAGCCTGGAAGAACGAACTGGACTGAGTGAAATATCCAAAAAGAAGGCGGCGGTAATTGCATGAGTGATGAGAGACAGGAAGAAATGAGCCAGTTGACAGCAGGGAGACAGATTCCTCAAAGGAGGCAAGACTGGCCTGAACACTGGGAATAAAATACCTGATCTGCACAAGGAGGACACAGGGGGCAAGACAGCAGTAGGGCCTGGCTGGTCATGAGGTCATCTGTGCAGGAATGTTCCCCAGGTGCACCTGTTTAACTCCCTCTAGGGCAGGGCCACATTTTCTAGAAGGATGCTAAATTTGAAGCAAATCTAGCACAGAAACTCCCAATTTGTACATCAGACTTAACAGGACGGAGGGGGAAGAGACAGCATTGCTTTTATAAAAAGATGCTTGTATTTTAACAAGATTTCTATATCAGAGGTTGAACTCAAATGATTTCATGTTTGGTGAACCATGTCCATGAATGGGTCTAAACAAAATAATGATGAGGGGTGGGGGACCTGGGAGACCCAGAGGGCTCTGCCCACTAAGAGGGGCGGGTGCTGCCCAGCAATGGTTGGTTGTTGCTATGCTGGAAGTCAGCCTAGGGTTGTCTGAACTCCCAATTCTTTAAGGAATCTGGAGAAATCTAGAGTTTATGTACAATCTTCTGATTTTTAAAATGCTCATCTGGTTTTGTATTTTTCTGAAGCCTCACAGGGGTTGCACAAACCATGACTATACACAGGAACCGAGAGGTTCTCAAAGTGTGGCGTGGGGAACTCTAGGGGCCCCGAGACCCTTTCGGGGGTCCATGAGTCAAACTGATTTTCACGATGATAAAAAACTATTTTCACTGTCGTTTCTCATGCGCGTATAATGGATATTTTTCCTGGGGTCATGTGGCATATTAGCTATCTGAAAACAATACTAAAACACGCTCTTTCCCAACTACACATCTCTGTGACGCCAGATTTCCATAATATATACACTTCAACCAGAACAACAAACTGCACAGACTGAGTGCAAAATGTTAAACAATGCCGCTTTTCTCATAAAATCTTTTTGTTTTGGAAAAGTTACTCTTTATCAAAAGCATGTTATTTATGTTACATGCAATTGGTTTATTATTTTTAAGTGGATTAATAAATATTTTAAAATGTCTCAGTTTTCATTTCTAAGATGATAAATATATAGACTAAATAAACCAAAGCACTTTGGGAAACCTCAATACTTTTTAAGAGTTTAAAGGCGTCCCTGAGAGCAAGAAGTTTGGGAACTGCTCATTTTCTTATCATTTCTGCCTGGAGAACTATGTTAAGAGGGGATCTGAGGCTTCATCTGAGCTTAGCAGAGGTGAATACAATGATCCCTGTGACGCCAGCCACCTGTCCTACCCAGCCCATCCTTGCCCAGCTCTGGGGAAGACTGGCTAACGTCAGGGGGAGTGAGGGCCAGGGCCAGAGTGAAGACAGCGGGGCCAGGCAGGTCCAACTCACCGCTCCTTCCTGAGCAGCTCCTGGCTGATGAGGACCAGCTGGCCTGAGGCATCATGGGTCTTCCGGGACACAGCCTCCAGCTCTGCCTCCAAGTGCCGCTTCTCTTTCTGGAGGGCGTCCACCTTCTTCTCTCCTGACTTGCACTTGCTCTCCAGTCCTGAGGGTCAGCCGGCAGGAAAGAAGGGGAGGGTCAGGATCACCTTGGGAATCTGTTCCACTCGAGGCCCAGGCCCAGGTCGGGAGCCGGCATTCTCTGGGGGTCATGGTGACACACTCCACTGAGTGGGTCTGTCTCATCCTGCAGAGCCAGGCAGCTAGGGGCTGAGAGCCCAGCCACAAGAAGTAGACCAGGACCCCCAAGCACAGCGGCTGGGCCCTGTGGTGTGGGAAGCAGTCACCCTCCTGAGACAGGACCCGGCATCCCGGTGCTGCCTGAACAAGGAAACGCTCTCGCTTCACCTTTGCCTTGGAGGCGCCTGAGGTCAACTGACTGACCTTGGTTGGAACCAGTTACGCCACATGAACGTGGTGGGAACTGGAGAGATGTGGGGAAGGGAGCCCTTTCCCAGGACGGGGGCCGTCTCATGGACACCACCCCTGGCACTCTGGTGGACAAGAAGCAGGGCCTGTCTGTCACCAAATCACAAATTCCAGACCCCCTGCCACAGCCTGGGCTCCCGCTCTGTCCTGCTTTCCCTGTGCCTTGCTCTCCGCCTGCTGCCGGCGTCTTTCACCCCATTCTAAGACCCCGGGGTCTCCTCCAGAGGCCGGGGCCTGATAACACGGTGTCAAAGTGGCCCATGAGAAACCACAAAGTCCTGAAGGAATTTCAGACAGAGAGTGGCCGCTGGCGAAAGAAGCTGGCTGGGGTCGCAATTATACTACGGACCATGAGAGGGCTACTGTTTTCCCACTCACTGCTGCCCAGTGGAAGGCCAGGGTAGGCGCCTGGCCTGGGCCCCCTTCTCCTTAAGGCAGAGTGCGGGAGGGCACCCTGACGCGGGTACCCACCCTCTCCATGCTCCGCTGGCATGTGGCCCCCCTGGAAGCCCCCTGCATCTTCCCTGCGGGAGGGAGACTTACCACTTACTTGGGCCCTGAGCATCTCCGTCTGGGACGTCAAGGCTGCTACCTCTTTGTCCCTCTTGTTCAGTTTGTCCTGCAGGCCTAGAGGGTACGGGAGAGATGAGAGGCCATTAATACTCCAGATTCAGCCCTGAGATCCAGTGGTTGCCACCTCTCTCTCTGGTAAATGCATTATTAGAGGCTCTAATAATGTGGTCTCAAGCAACTTAAGCTCAGAGTTTCCTCGAGTGAAAAGTGGAGATAATGACGCCCATGTCACAGGGTTATGTGCATTCAATACTGGATAGCCTCAGGGCCCTGGCAGTGGGCTCAGTGGATAGAGTGTTGGCCCAGCATGCAGAAGCCCCAGGTTTGATCCCTGGTCAGGGCACACATGAGAAGAGGCTATCTGCTTCTCTTCCCTTCCCTCTCCCCCTTCTCCCTTTTCTCCTCTTGCAGCCAGTGGTACAACTGGTTTGAGCATCGGCCCTGGGTGCTGAGGATAGCTGGATTGGTCTGAGGATAGCTCAGCTGATTTGAGCATTGGCCCCAGATGGGGGTTGCCAGGTGGTTCTGGCTGGGGCGCATGCGAGAGTCTGTCCTCTATTCCCCTCCTCTCAAAATAAAATGTTGCAAGAAGATAGCCTCACAACAGTTGTAAAAAAGATAATGCATAGAAAGTGCTAGAAACATATTACCTTTATTTTTGTGTGTGACAGAGACAGAGAGAGGGACAGATTGGGACAGACAGACAGGAAGGGAGAGAGATGAGAAGCATCAGTTCTTCGTTGTGGCTCCGTAGTTGTTCACTGATTGCTTTCTCATATGTGCCTTGACCGGGGGCTCCAGCAGAATGAGCGACCCCTTGCACAAGCCAGTGACCTTGGGCTCAAGCCAGCTACCTTGGGCTTCAAGCCAGTGACCTTTGGGCTCAAGCCAGTGACCATGGGGTCATGTCTATGAAATCACGCTCAAGCAAGCGACCCTGCGTTCAAGTCAGATGAGCCCGTGCTCAAACCAGTGACCTCGGGGGGCATACACCTAGAATGGAATTGCTAGGCCATATGAAAATTCTTTGTTTAGCTCTGAAGTTTTAAACAAACTCGCTAATCTTGTTTATTTTCCCAAACGGTTTTAGATTCAGCTTATCTAGTGCAATAAAATAAACATTGAAAAATATTCTATAAAAAAATTATAGGATTGGTACATGGCCCTGGCCAGTGAGCTCAGTGGATAGAGCGTCAGCCTGGCATGTGAATGTCCTGTATTCAATCCCTAGTCAGGGCACACATGAGAAGCAAACATCTGCTTCTCTTCCCCTCCCTCTCCCCTTTCTCTCTCTCTTCTTCTCTCATAGCCAGTGGCTCATTGGGTTCAATTGGTTTGAGTGTCAGCCCTGGGCACTGAGGATAGCTTGGTTGATTCGAGCATCGGCCCCAGACAGTGGATGCTGGGTAGATCCCAGTTGGGGTGCATGCGGGAGTCTGTCTCTGTCTCTCTATTTCTCCTCCTCTCACAAGGCACATATGTAAAGCATCTACTACGTAGCTGATGCTTCCTGTTTCTCCCCCCCCCCCGCCTTTCTCTCTCTATCCTCTCTCTAAATAAATAAAGTCTTAAAAAGAAAAACAAAAAACTGGTTGAACCCACAGAGGAGGTAATTTACCCCAGCAGTGTTTGTAATAGACAAAGACTAAAAACAACCTCCATTCCATCAGTAGGAAACTGGCTAAGTACACGATGGTGGCTGCACAGAATGGACTATTCTGCACCACGGAAAAGAATGCAGTGATAAGGAAGAGTCTCCAAGACATGTTATTAAATGGAAAAAAGTAAGAGGCTGAACAGAGTGGGAGGTAGGGCACCATGTGTTACCTATTAGCATAAACTCTGAATGGGGACAGAAGTTGGCCAACATTGTGCCTTTGGGAAGAAAACCAGGGAGTAGGGGACCCTTCACCTTATAAGCCCTTTGAACCATTTGTAGTTTATACCTATTTTTAAAATACTGTGATACCAAACGAATAACAAGGTATTCACACAATGACCAGCACTCAATAAACCGAGCCACAGCCCTCCTCATCCGGGTAGTAGGTGGCTCATGCATGCAACACCTTTCAACAAAGGGCGGATGATGAGAAACCAAGGGGCACCCAGCTCAAAGGCAGAACCAACCAGCCTGTCCCCAGAGCCCGGTGTCCCGCCTGCCCAGCGGCCACTCACCCTCCACAGTCTCCTTCATCCTGATCTTCTCCCCTGAAATGTCGTTCGACTCAATCATCTGAAAGGAGAGGCCTGTAAGGGGGCGCTCACCTCCCCTCTCTGCCCGAAGCCCCAGACAGCCCAGCAAACATACCTCCCCCTCCACTCCACAGGGAGAACACAGCTGTCCTTGATACAGCCCACGACAACAGAGGACCTCCCCTCTGCTCCCAGCACCCCCACGGCTGCCTGTGCGGCTTCCATGTGAACACCTCTCCCCTTTCCTCTGTTGAAAATGTTTATTACCATATTTCCCCATGCATAAGATGGACCTTTTTTGGGAAAAAATTTGGGGTCTAAAAACTGGGTATATCTCATACAGTGGCTGTAGATTTATTTTTTTTTTACTCACATTTCCCACTTTTTCACATGGATGAGGGGTTGTATGAATTTTATAATGAATAAAACTTGAGTTCATTAACTTTATGAAATACTTTTTTCCCCCCACATTTTGGGCCCCCAAATTAAGGTGCATCTTATGCATGGGGAAATACGGTATATCAAACAGATGTCTCCTTCCCTGTAAAGCCTACAGAGGTTGGTCCTCAGAATGTTTCCATCAACACCCAGAGGCAAGATTGCAGCCTCGGTTTCCCCTCCAGGAAACAAGTCTCAGCTGCCAGGGGGCAGTGCGTGCAGAGCATGCCCAGGGCCGGCTCCTAGAGGCACTTTAAGAAATCCAACTTCTTTTCTCTCCAACACTGTTTTAAAATAGTAAGCCCAGAAGTCAAAGAAGAAAAGATTAAGAAAACAAAATCTGGGCAAACATCAACTGACCCCTTACTGCTTCCTTCTCTGGCCTCCTGCCTAAACTGGCTGTCCCCTGAGTCTGCCAGTCTGACACTGCAGGGCAGGACAGCGCAGAGCTGGGCAGGCTCCTCCACCCACTTGTCCCTCGTGTCTCTTCTCATTTACATCCCAAGCCCCATTTTAGTCTCAGCTAGTGATAAATAAACAAGCCACCTAGATCTTTATTTACAAATACTGCAGGGGAAATGAGGCACACACAACATTTAAAAAAAAAATTCTCTGGTTGGCTCAGTGGTAGAGCGTCGGCCTGGCATGCAGGAGTCCTGGGTTCGATTCCCGGCCAGGGCACACAGGAGAAGTGCTCATCTGCTTCTCCACCCCTCCCCCTCTCCTTCCTCTCTGTCTCTCTCTTCCCCTCCCGCAGCCAAGGCTCCACTGGAGCAGAGTTGGCCGGGCGCTGAGGATGGCTCCATGGCCTCTGCCTCAGGCGCTAGAATGGCCCTGGTTGCAATAGAGCAATGCCCCAGATGGGCAGAGCATCACCCCCTGGTGGGCATGCCGGGTGGATCCCGGTCGGGCGCATGCGGGAGTCTGTCTGATTGCCTCCCCATTTCCAACTTCAGAAAAATAGAAATTACAAAAAAAAAATTCTCATACTTACTACATGAGACCAAAAGTCTAGTTGTTTCTGGACACGTGGGTCTAGCCCAAGACCCCGTGTGTGTAGAAGTCAAGAGAGGTTTTTCTGAGGTCACTACCCACTCCTCAGCCCACGGTCTGTGACTGAGGAGCAGGAGGCCACCCTCAGTCCTCTTTCTCCCACGCTCTGTGGACCTACGGCAGCCCCAAACCTCCTCCATCCAGGTCCTGGGTCCCAGGCCTGACCCCCTGCCCTGAAAAGCGAATCAGCCATGTGCACATAAGCTAACCCAGGGCTCTTCCTTTTCCCTTTACCCGGGATCCTGGAAGAACACTTGCTAAAAACTGTCAATTCCTAGGAGAAGGGGGCAGCGACAGTGGGACCTCAAAGCATGACCCAGGCAAAGCGCCTTTTACAAAAAGGCACCCTGTACTTGGAATTCCTGAAAACTTCTGACTGGAATGCTAAGTTCTAGTTTAAAAGTACAAGGCGAACCAGAAGCCCCCGGGCCTTTAAAAAGGCAATGATCATGCTGCTAGCTGTTCCTTCATATAAAACTTTTGTCATCCTAGGCACTCTTTGTCCGCCCCCTGGCAGCAGGATCGGCACAACCTCTGCCTATAGTGGGCAGAAACCCTGGGAAGGTTACTTCGTCTTGGGGTCTTGGTTGGCTCATTATGAAATGACCTCACAGGAATGAAGGTGAAGTGGGGTGGCAGAGGGCCTGGTGCGAGGTGTGGGGCCTGGAGCCACTCCAAGGCCCTTCCCAGCCCCACCGGAGTGAACACAGCCCCTGTCTGAGCTGCCTGAGTGTGCTCAGCTGGGACGTCTAGATTTGGAGCAAAGCTGATACCGGTGGCAGTGGCCTCTCCAGGGCCGCCCACCTGCAGCCTTCCAGACCCCGCTCTGGGGAAACTGCTCCATTTCACTAGGACTAGCGCCAAGAGGGCCGCCCTCAGACCCCCCAGGTCAGCACTCACGTTGGAGCTGGGAGCCCTCGGGCTTGTCCTCCATGTCTACGCCAGCCCCGCCGCACAGGAGCACCGCAGGGACTTGGGGACTGGAAGGAAGCCTGCTCTTTGCTCTGAGGTACATCTCTCTACAGCCCTGGTCTGTGGGGGACCCAGGCAGGTCAGCTAAGACCACCTTGGGCCCCCACAATCACCCGGACCAGCTGCCCTTCTGACAGAGGGACAAGA
Source organism: Saccopteryx bilineata (assembly GCF_036850765.1). Lineage (NCBI taxonomy): Eukaryota > Metazoa > Chordata > Mammalia > Chiroptera > Emballonuridae > Saccopteryx > Saccopteryx bilineata. Next base: position 267,068,016 of record NC_089493.1, on the reverse strand, counting down.
GGCTCCTCCTCTGAGCCCAGCGGCCCCAGACCTGGGGGCCAGGAGAACATTCCCTTGGGCTGGAAAAAAGAGGTCAGTTAACAACCGGGCCCTCCCCAGCCGGGCCCTCAAGCCCGGGCTCTGTTGCCCCTGGGCCCCGCACAGCCCAGCAAGGGCGGCTGCCTACGTTGGTGTGCTGGGACGAGCACAGGGACTGGACAGCCTGGAGTCTGTTCTCAGTGACCAACAGCTTCTCCCGCAGCCTCTCGGCCTCCTGCTTGCTCTGGGCCTCCGACCGCTGCAGCAGCTCGTAGTCCAGCATCTTCTTCTCCGCCAGGGAGATCTGCTCCTTGAGGAACTCGATGGCCTGCGCCTGGCCCCGGTACTCCGCGTCCAGCTTCTCCAGCTCGTGCACCCGCAGCTCGGCGTCGCGGCACTGGTCCTGGGCCTCCTGCAGCTCCAGCCGGTGCTGGCTGGCCTGCACCTCCAGCTGGGCCCGCCAGTACTGCTGCAGCCCGGCCAGCTCCTCCTGGGCCTCCTGTAGCTTCTGCCGTAGGCCCTCCTTCTCCTTCACGTGCATGGCGGTCTCGATGTCGTGCTTGGCGCGCAGGTTGCCCAGCTCCAGCTGGTGCTCCATCTTGATGCCTTCCATCACCGCCTTCAGCTCCCCAATCTCCTTCTGCTGGGCGCCCGGGCCCGAGTTCAGGGTGGCCTTAAGGTCCTCCAGGGACTTCTGGTGGTCCGAGGCCAGCGAGTCCAGCTTGGACTTCCAGTTGTCCATGAGCCCCATGTTCTCACTGGTGGCCTGCTGGACCTTGGCCTTGAGGTCCACCACCTCCTGTGCATACTTCTCGTTGGCGGCCCGGAGCTTCTCCACCTCCGCCTGGTAGGCCCGCAGGGCCTTCTCGTACTTGTCCCGCAGCACGCCGCTCTCCCTCTGGTGCTCCTTGCTGGCCGACAGCAGCCGCTCCCGCAGCCGCAGCGTCTCGGCGGCCTCGGGCTGGTCGGCCGGTGGCGGGCCCGAGTGCAGCAGGCACTGCTGCAGCTCCTCGATCTCGCCGCGCCGCAGGTTCAGCTCCTCCTCCAGCTGCAGCACCCGCGACTTCTCAGCCACGGTGGTCAGCTACCCGGGAGAGAGGGAGACGCGGTCAGCAGGCCCGGTGGAGAGTGAGGGCGACACAACAGGGGCCCGGGGGTGGAGTGCCTGACCACTCGAGGGCCCCAGCTCCAGCGGGGGGAGGTCATGAAAAGGGCAGGGCATCCATCCCTATGTGCATGCTGGCTTTGTCAGTGGCCTTGCCCCCCACAGCTCCCAGAAAGACCCACCGGGCTTGTACCCCAGTGATTCAGGGAGTCAACTGTCTCTGCTGCACTAGGCTTGGGACAAATGAGTGGTTAACAGAAACCACCTATTTGAAGTCATGGCTTTTCTTTCACTTCATGTTATTTTTAAAGGGCAGATATGACAGAGGGCATTTTGCATTATCTTGCTTTTGAAAATCCCCAGCCGGCATGGGTTGGTTCTGCCAGGCTGTCTGGAGGGGGTGGCCAGAAAGTGTCATTTGGTTGAATGCCTATAGCAGAACAGAATTAATGATCCCTGACCTGCCTTCTAATGGAAAACTCTGAGATCAGAGGGCCCACCCTCCAAAAACCCACACCTTGATCATGTCAGTGGGCACAGATTTGGAAACAACATATGTAACAGTTCTAAATCTTGGATAAGTTTAAAAAATTGTTTGTTTCTGGAGCCGATCTTTTAGTTCAATAAACCCGTTTTTGGTTTTTCAATCAGGTTGTGCCCTGCACTAAGATGCCTGGGTGTGGAGGGCTCTGGCCTGTCAACGTGACCGGGTCAGTTTCTGCAAGTAGCCTCTATGCCCTCATGTGTGTGCTGCACGAGCAGATGGTCACTGGGCAACAGTGTGTGTAAAGGGATCTCTGTGTCTCCAGATGCCCACTGCAGGCACACACTCCCCTGTGTGCCGAGGCCAACATGCAGAACCTGACCACTGCTCACCCACACTCCCATGCTGTTTACATCCCAGTCATGGCTTGCTTTGTCACCAAGAGAACCATAGCTGGGCTGTCCCCCGGACTAGGCCTGCCAGCCACTTGGAAGTGTGTGTCTGCACAGGGGGCGAGACGGGCCTCCACTTGGAACCAGGCGCTAGGACTTGGGGGAAACTCACCCTCCAAGCAGAGCTTTCCCTAACCTGGCAACCGCCCCTTGACCCATCATATCACAATTGCCATACCCTGGGCTGACACAGAAACCCATGTCCTGGGGACACCCCCCTCTCCCCTAGCCCCAGGTCCTTCTAGCTGGCCCCCCCTGCCACCATGTTTAAGACCCTCCAGGCTAAAGAAACCTGGGTCCACAGCCCCCCCAGCCTGCAGCCTTCCCCAGCTGGGAGAAGGGAGGCATGGGTATGTTGTCTCCGTGCCTGCCCAAAGAAGGCAGAACCTCCCCAAGAGACCACTGATTTCTGAACATGACAAAGCCTTGCCATGGTCATACATGGGGAGGGAGGATGGCGGAGGGTCTCACAGGACATTCCCTGCCAACGGGACCAGCTGGGGAGCAAAGTCACAGACAGCCAAGCCCAATACACATCAATGGCCGTGGAGAGTAAGCATGTTCCTGACCCACCACTTCCCTCCTAGAAAGGGCGCAAAAGGAAAAAACAATGAGGACAGCAGCCAAAGACAGAGAAAATAATAAAACAGAGGAGCCCCGGGGTGTCCACGGGCCAGGGTGCTGGCAGGCCAGAGGCGGTGGGCGCGTTACCCTGTTGTCGGCTAATTCTCGGAGCAGCCGCTCGGCCTGCGCCTTCTCCAGTAGCAGGCTCTGCTCCAGCTCCCCAATGCGTGCGTGCTCCAGCTGCGTCTGGGTCTGGTCCACCCGCATGGGTTGGGGAGGTAGGAACAGGGCAGAGGGCACAGGGAAAGGAAGCGGAGGAAGAGAGAAAGAGAGAGAGAGGCAGCGTCATCTACCATGAACAAGACAGGAAAACAGGTCAAGGAGAGGCGGTGGATCAGGGGAAGAGAGAAGGTCTGGGGAGGTGGGCCTGCCTCCTGCCCCGCAGTGTCCTGGCTGGGTTTCTTTAAGGGCAGAGGACAGGCTGCAACACCATGCCCAAGCTGGTTGGCAATGGGTACCAAGGTCCCTTTTGTCACCTCCAGGTGGTTCTTCCCTTTGCAGCTCTGGACAGGAACCCAGCCTGCTCCCACTCTCTCTCGTGTTATACACAGGTTCCTACATACAGGAGGCTGCCATGAGGGTAAGTAAATGACCCCAGGATTCATGTGCCTCAGGCCTGTGCTGATGATGGACGAACCAAATGAATGGAAGGTTTTCAAAAATATACCCACACCACCATGATTTTCCCAGCCTGGCCTCCCACCACCCAGCCCCAAGCCCGGTCTTGGCAGTGCCTTGGGCCCTGCAGAGGATGCCTGGGCTCTTGAAAGCACAAGGCCATGTTTGCCCCAGCTTCACAACCCTCATTTCACACACTAACACAGCCCGAGGTTTTCCGGGCACCTGGACTGGCATTTGGGTTTCCCGTCATAAATCTGCGAGCACCCAGAGCAGTATGGAGACCAGGTTCGTGGTAGGGAACAGAAAGAGGGTCCTCCTTATTTTCCTGCTTGTCCCGTCGTCATGCAGGACGAGCAAGGTTAGAGCAGTCTGTGCAGCAATTCTGAAGAGGCAGGCTTAGCAACACCGGACGTATTCGTAAAAACAGGAATACACGCCGAGATGCTAGCAAGGCTGACGGTGGCGATGTAAACCGCGAGCACCCGTCCCAGAAGTACTCTTGTAATTCATCAAGTTACAGAGTTGCTCATGTCCTTTGGCCTGTGACCTTATTACTGTGAATTTTCCTAAAAGAACAACTAAAAAACGTTCCTTCTTTCTCTCTCAAGAGGGCAGCATGCTGCAGTGCTAGCAAGCAGCCATGCTCAGTCTCTTCCAGAAAATTACAGGCTGAGGACAGTGCCTCAATCCCAGCCTCACAGGCCACGCCCCATCCTCTTCTCCCTGACAGCGGACATAGCGGCTCGCCCGGGACCCACGCTACAGGGATCGTGGTCATCAATGCTCTTCTGGTAGCCACCACGGACAAGAAAAAGCTCCAGCTTCACAATTTCAAGGGCAATTTCATTTGGTGACCCCCAACAGGACTCCTCTCCATCACTTTCAGAACTCTAGCCTCCTGGCCCAGAGGCTGGGTGGGGTCTTCATTAGGGCACAGGGGAGCTCAGTGGAGTTGCTTTTGGCGCTCGCTTAATTAAGATAAATTCAACTTAGAGCTTGTGGGTGGGGGGGCAGCATTAGAGGCTAGATTTTAGGTGGGGTGGACAATCTGGCCTTTCATTCTGCTTCAGGGCCTAAGGAGTGGGGGCCATCACACTCCTATCTCAGTTACTGTCGGTCCCCTGGAGTTAATGTTCTAAAAACCACCATCAAGGCAGCCTGCCCATCTTGCAGGAGAAGAAGTGTCAGGCTCAGAATCACACTGCTGCTTCGGGCAGCACCAGGTCCAGACTCAGACGGCTGGGTCCCAGAACTGGAGCCTTGCCCTGAAGCAGCTTGCCTCCAGAGGACAGGCAAGGTTTCCAGCAGCAACCCAGAGCAGAGAAGGAGGCTCCCGAAGTGGGGGACTGGGGAGTCCCCAATTTCTCTGCCCCAATTCCAATCCTGGAAGCTCGGTCCAGACCTGCCAGAGCCCTTGACCGGTAGCTCTTTTCCTTCTTACACAGACCGTGTTACCCCACTCCAAAGCACACAGCTACATCCTGCACGTTCTAATTATCGCCATGGGCACATGTCACTCCTCTTGAAATCCCTTTGGGCCTTATACCAAATCCTCTCAACAAATAGCTGATTCTGAGTTATAAAAGTGGCTCTTTCTGTTACACTGGGTATTCCCATGCAAGTGAAAAATAACACCGAGGGGTTATTTAATTAACAGGACAATAACCTGAAACCTGGTGGCAGAGAGTGGACATGTTTCCATGATGCAACATGGCAAAGTCTACTTGAGAACCACAAAACATACCCCAGACTGTGACCCAGGACCCAACTCCTGGGGAAGCACCTGACCATACGCCTGTCTTGCTCTGGCACTGGGGACATAAACATAAGCAAGACTGGCAGGGTCCCCCCCGCCAGGGGCTTACATTCTAGGGAAGGATACAAATCATAAATGATTAGTGAAGACAATGTCAAGTTGTGACTCACATTAGGAACAGAGCACCAGGTGGAGGAATGGAGGTAAAATGAGGAGGATGTGAAGACCTCGCCAAGAAATAACAATTCAAGGTGAGACTTGAAGGAGAAATGAGGACCAGCAGGCCCCGGCAGTGCGTGGAGGCAAAGTGAGTGTTTCAGGCGGAGAAACCAGCAAGTGCAGAAGCTCAGAGGCAGACAGAGCTTGGGGTGTCCCAGAAGCAGAGAGGAGCCCCACGTGCCTGGGGCAAAGGTGTGTGGCACGGCTGGGTCCCCAGGGTCTTTCCTGGGCCGTTCTACAGAGGCTGGCTTTTATCTTGGGTGGTGGCACGAGATGTGTGAGCAGAAAGGGGACAGGATCTGATTTACGTTTTTTAAATATTTGGTCATACGATGTCTGTGGCTTGCTTCAAAATAACATGGGAGGGCTGTGGGTGGGGGGCTGGGCTGAACCGAGCGAGTGGCCAAGAGTGGAAAGTCACTGAAGCCGAGTGATGTGTAAACGGGTGCTCATGACATCATCCGCTACTTACTTGGAGGTTAAAAATTTCCCAGTGTTAAAAATTAAAAAAGATATTTTTAAAAAGTCTGTCTGGCTTCAATGTAGAGAATGGACAGCTGAGAAAGAAGAGCAGAACCCAGCAGCCAGGTGGAGGCTGAGCAGCTGCCCACAGCAAGGCCAGAAGGGTTCCTGATGGGGGGATGAGGGAAAGAGAAGGTTCCAGGGGGATTTTAGCTGTGGGGCCTGAGCAACTGTGTGGATTGTGGGCCAACTGTGAGAGGGGAAAGGTAAGGGCGTGGTGTTAGGGGGAGACAGGAACAAATGGAGAGATCTGTTTGGGACAAGTTACGTGTGGGCTCCTGTACTGGGGTGAATGGCATTCCCCCCAATTTCATACCCACCTGGACCCTCAGAGTGTGACCTTGTTTGGAATAGGGTCTTTGTACATATAATTAGTTATGATGTCATACTGGATTAAGGTGGGCCTGAAACCCAATGACTGGTGTCCTTATAAGAAGGTCATATGAAGAGACACGGGAACACACAGGGAAGAAGGCCGTGTGGTGATGGAGACAGTGATGCAGCACACGCTGAGGGCATCAGGGGTTTCCAGCAATCCCACCAAAGCTGGGCAAGAGACACGGACCATTCTCCCTCAGGGCCTCCAAAGGGAAAGACCCTGCCCACACCTTGATCTCATACTTCTGGCCTCCAGAATTGCCAAAGAATAAATCTGTGTTAAGGGTTCAGGGGAAGACCAGGGGAATCGGGGGCTTATTAAAGGCATTTACTAGCACAGACTGGATGCTCTTAGGGAGAGTGTAGACCGAGAGGCAAATGGGCCCACACTGAGCCCTCAGACTGCCAGCACCAGAGGTCAGGAAGGAGGCAGAGAGGCCGAAATGGGCTCCTTGTGGGTTGAGGGAGTGAAGTCAGGAGGAGGACAAGCAAAGAGATGGGGTGATATAGCTGGAGGAGGGCCAGGTATTCTGAGTTTTATTTTTGACTTTTAAGATAAGAGAGTTGAATGGAACTTTCAGTCAATTTGCCTCTGGTTACCATAAATATGGTTACAATAAAAACAGCAGCAATGAGCCTGACCAGACGGTGGCGCAGTGGATAGAGCATTGGACTGGGATGCCAAGGACCCAGGTTCGAGACTCCGAGGTCGCCAGCTTGAGTGCGGGCTCATCTGGTTTGAGCAAAAGCCCACCAGCTTGGACCCAAGGTCGCTGGCTCCAGCAAGGGGTTACTCGGTCTGCTGAAGGCCCGCAGTCAAGGTACATATGAGAAAGCAATCAATGAACAACTAAGGTGTTGCAATGCGCAACGAGAAACTAATGATTGATGCTTCTCATCTGTCTGTCCCTGTCTATCCCTCTCTCTGACTCTCTGTCTCTGAAAAACAAAAAACAAACAAACAAAAAAAAACCCTTTAAAAAACAGCAGCGAGAGTCTGTTTTCCTTGGACTGAACTAGCTGTCAGTCACTGTCTGCTCCACCTCCTGCTTCTCCCAACCAGGACCAATTGGATCTGGAGTGGACAGCTGACCTAAAGTCAGCCAGCTTATTGGTTAGCCTGGGACCAATCAGATTCTCTTGAGAGGATAGCTAGTAGATGGTGGGTGCTGGAGCCTGAGCAGAGGCCAGGAGCTGGTGGGCGGCAGAGAGAGGGAGCAGATGTGCCAAGGGACACAGTGGAGACACAGTGAGAGATGGACAGACACGAAGCCTGACCACAAGTCATGAGAAGAAGGAGACCCCTGTGCAGGAAAGAGCGAGCTTGGATCCTAATGCTGTTTCTTGTTCCAGTTCCCTGAACTGCCCGTGAGATTTCCCTGCAGCCTTTCCCCACTGTTGACTGGAGTTCGCAGGAGGGGTCTCTGTTCCTTGTACCTATGGGCACTTTTCCCAGAAGCCCACCCCAAGCCCTGCAGGAGGCAGCCATTCAGCAGGAAAGCCAGCCAAATAACCATGTGACCTGCCCCCCTGGCAAAGAGGGAAAAGGGAAAGGTCCATGAGACCACCCTGACGCTGGGCTGGGCTCCTTCAACAGGCTGTGCCCTGACATCCATCCTGTAAGCTCGAGAAGCAAAACCTGTTCCCCCAGGAGAAGCTGACAGTGACCCTAGCCAGCTCAGACATGTCTCTCCTCCAGCTGGGGTCATCTAAGGGACAGGACAACCATCTGCATGGATTTGCTGTGCACTAGAAGTTATAGGGGTTTTAATATGGCTCTTTTACAAAATCAGAAATTACAATTTCTAATTTGAGCTCACGACGATCTAGTGCAGTGATTCCCAAAGTGTGGGATTTCAAAGCATCACTTGGGAACTTGTTAGAAATACAAATCTCAAGTTCCACCAAGACCTGCTGAATGGCCACTCTGAGGCTGGCCAGCCTTCCATGTCTGAACAAGTCACCTAGGTGATAAATTCTCAAGTTTGAGAATCACTGACCTAATTTAACCGAGGCTTGGGAAGGGAAGAGGCTGTCCAAGGCCAGTAAGGGCCAGGTCAGCATGTGAGGGGACTGAACTTACTGTCTCCCCTCCCATCTGACAGGTCCAGGAGTCCTTGTCCCTCATCACCTCCCAGAGAACAGGGAGGGCCACAGCAGGAAGGTGGTCCTACGTACCCAGCTGTGGCCTTTTGAGCCCTGCAGTGTCTGCATGGTTTGGTGAGGAGGGCTGGAGCGGGAAGCTTTACTAATTGGTGTGAGCACCCCCATCCCTCAGCTCAGAAAGGGTGGCTTGGACTGAATGAAGGGTGAAAGGTCCACCTGTGCCCAGACCACTTGTCCAGGCATTATAACCAAGGAGGCGCTATAATTGGCCTTCCTTACAGGCTGAACTCAGGAGTAAGGAGTCCTGATCCCTGGTCCAAGTGGCTGCTGACTTGCTTTATTACTGGGTGAATCCATTTGCCTTTCTGAGCCTGTTTTCCCATCTATAAATTCTATGATTCAACACCAAGCTAGTTTTAGCCAAAAATTTACTGGAAATCCAAAATGAACCAAGGGCCCAAGGGTCTCTTTAGAGCTATTATTATCCAACAAAGCAGGGACTGGGGAGTCGAGCCAGTATGTCCTCAAGCCCAGCCCTGTGGACATACAGGCCCTTAGGCCATCCCACCCAGTGGCCAACACAGGAACCCGGTCCCTCAGGCTCTAGGAGCTGAGCTAGTCCCACCTATGACACCTGAGTCTCTCATGACCAATTCCCTCCCCACTTTCCCAGGGTATGACCTTTGAACCTTCTTCATTTCTCCCTCAAAATCCCCACAGCCCCCACTCAGGGGGCCCAGAATTGCTGCCTGGCCATCACAGCCATTGCCCTACAAGGGCTGGGCCTGGGGTGTCAAGCAAGCCAGGGGCGGGGCATCAGGCAAGCCAGGGGCGGGGCCTTTGATCATTACCTCCAGGTCTCCCTTGGTGATGGACTCCTCCTCCACTCGGAACTGCAGGTCCTCCACCTTCCTGCGGGGGAAGAGGGGGCTGAGCAGCTTTGCTCAGATAGGTGGGCTTCCCCAAGTCAGCAATGTCAGAGAGGTGAGGCCACAGATGGCCCAGAGTCCGCGCTCAGACCACGCAGAAGGCGCTGTCCCAGTGGAGCAGACACCTGCCTGGAACCACATGGCTGATGGGTCAGAGCCTCCTGCAAACCTCCAGCCCTCCCAACTTCATAACCTGTGCTCTAAAATGGGAGTGTTTAATGCAACATCCTTCCTCCCCGGGGTGGTTGTGGGGATAAATGACGAGATGA